>NC_081164.1:10943692-11247556 GCF_012432095.1 Onychostoma macrolepis | reverse complement strand
CCTGGCTCTTCATCACAGGCTGCTGGCTGTACTCTCTCCTGTGGACAGTGCCGCCACTCTTCGGCTGGAGCAGCTACGGTCCTGAGGGTCTCGGCACCACCTGTTCAGTCCAGTGGAACCAGCACACCCCGGAAACAAGATCTTACGTCATTTGCCTCTTTGTCTTTTGTCTGCTGCTGCCTCTTCTTCTGATGGTCTACTGCTACGGGAAGATCCTCATTGCCATTCATGGGGTGAGGGAAGAGTGAAAGAGGAAAAGGTTAAAAGTGAGAGAGAATGGGAGTGGAAGCAATGATTTTGATAAAGAGCTCTCTTCTAGTAAGACTCATCGATCTTTCTAGCCAAACGTTTGTTCACCATAAATTAAGCATTTTTCGTGCCGCTGTCTGGAACCAAAGTCCTTCGCACACTCATTGTCATCATTATTTATGGCTACTGTGAATTAGATACACTGCTGGATCTGTTTTGGTATGTAAATGCGAAAATACTTGCAGTTCCTTCTCAACAAATGCAAAAAAAAAGAATATTTAAGCAGCCTCATGCCACCCAAGATTTAGTATTTTCCTCATCAGAACAGAGTTGGAGAAATTTAGCATTACATTTTTTTTTTTCTTACAAACATGCAGCTTTTAGCTTCACAAGACGGCTGGAGTCGTGTGGATTAATTGTGGATTATTGTGATGTTTTTATCTGCTATTTGGACATTCTAACGGCACCCATTCACTGCAGAGGATACATTGGTGAGAAAGTGATGTAATGCTAATTTTTTTCAAATCTGTTCTGATAACGAAATAAACTCATTTATATCTTGGGTGACCTGAGGGTGAGTACATTTTCAGCAAATTTTAATTTTTGGTTAAACTGTTCCTTTTAATTCTCTGATAACACTTATAAGGTCCCATTAGTTAATGTTAGTTAATGCATTGATTAACATTAATTAAAAATGAGCAATACATTTGTTACAGTATTTATTAATCTTTGTTAATGTTATTAATAAAAATACTGTTAGTTGTTAGTTCATGTTAACTAATGTAGTTAACTAATATGTGACCCTGGACCACAAAACCAGTCATAAGTCACGCTGGTATATTTGTAGCAATAGCCAACAATACACTATATGGGTCAAAATGATCAATTTTTCTTTTATGCCAAAAATCATCAGGATATTAAGTAAAGATCATGTTCCATGAAGACATTTTGTAAATTTCCTACTGTAAAAATATCAAAACTTAATTTTTGATTATACATTGCTAAGAACTTCATTTGGACAACTTTAAAGGCGATTTTCTCTGAATTTAGATTTTTTTACACCCTCAGATTCTAGATATTCAAATAATTGTATCTCACCCAAATATTGTCCTATCATAACAGGACAATATTTTTGTGGTCCAGGGTCACATATTAACAAATGGAACCTTATTGTAAAAAAAAAAAATAAATAAAAAATCTATTGCAGTTCTCTCGTAATCTAGTTACAGTTCAAACATTCTGGTGCATAAACACCATGTGGTGTTTCAGATCAGCCTGGTCGCTGTTATTCTTTGAAAAGCAATCCTCAAAGCGTGTCTCCTCATCTCACAGGTTGCTAAGATCAATCAGACAGCTGCACAGAGGAGGGAAACGCACGTGCTGGTGATGGTGGTTTCCATGGTGTCCTGTTACCTGCTCTGTTGGATGCCGTACGGGGTCGTGGCATTGCTTGGCACATTCAGCGCTGGTATTGTGAGCCCTACAGCCAGCGTTGTATCATCCATACTAGCAAAGAGCAGCACTGTTCTGAACCCCATCATCTACATTCTGTTCAATAATCAGGTATGTGCTTCTCATAGGCATATTTGTATCCAAATTATTCTTATAGACAAGTGTTACTGTCAAATCTGGATTTACTGCCAGTTTTACAGGTGCTTTATAGCTTTAGTAAGATGTGGACCAGAACCTCCAGCCCATCTCACCCTTCACACAGAAGAAGGTGGAGCTCAACAGGACGGCATCCCTATGGGGTCATATGGTGCTACTTCTCCACCTGACACCCCAGACAAGTTTGGGTCCCAGAGGGCTTCAGTACAAAGAGGTAATAGGACTTTGGTGCTTGTGGTGCATTGTACTTCATAAAAGCCTGGGATATGAAAGTTCCATCCATGCAAAACCATATTTAGAAGGACAGGAAATTGCATTGTGTGTGTTATTAAGAAAGATATTAGTACATTATTATTTTGCGTCACAGTTTTGTGTTGTATGTGCAATGTAGATATTATTATTTAATGTGTTTAATTTTTTTGCAAATGTTGCATGTAATTATTGCCACCAGGTGTCAGTATTTCTTCAAACGTGAAACAATGAAACTTGGGCTTGGCAGCATCTGAAGTTCATGTGTGCACAGAAGTGAAAAAATAAATAAAAAATAGAAGTATTAGGATGTTTCTGTCATATTATATCAGAATCTTCTTCAAGTATATTGTCAGTCACCTGAACCCTCTTACCTGGTTAATACAGCAATTGCAGTGACACCTAACTCTAAACCAAAATATTTAATCAGGGATTTTTTTCTTACAGAATTCAACAGAGCATTTTAAATTGGCAAATGGATTTAATAAATGTAAAAGTCTGAATGTTTGCATTTTATGTCCGTCCAGTGATATATTACTTTAAATTACTGCAATAATTAGTCATGGAGTAAGAAAACAGTTTTCTTTTTTGTTTTATTTTTTTTTGTTGTTGTTCAATCACTTATCATCCACTTCTAATTGTTTTTTTTTTTATTATTTGGATTTCCGTATAACACTTCCTAAAATCATAATAGTCAATACAGATGTACCAAACAAGACATAAAAATCTTGCAAATCCATATCAACAAATCAAAGTAGTAATTAATATACAATGTGACTTTCTAGGATAATGGCCTCTTGAAAAAAAAATTAAATATTTGGTTACCTGCATGCTCTTTACCTTTGAATTCTGTTAAAGTGCAATATGGCATGACCTAAGAGATTTCAGAGAACCACAGAAGAGGAATTGTACAGGCTCATTAGTCTGGAAAAGGTTACAAGAGAATGTCTGAAGACTTGGGGCTCCATCAGTCCCCATTGAAGCAGATTGATTACAAATAGAAGAAATGCAGCACCAGTGGTACCTTGGCTGTCCTTCAAAAGGTCAGTGTAAGGACATGTCAAAGGATCCTTCAACAAATGACAAAGTACCCAAGAGAGAAATCTATGGATCTGCAAGGATAGTGATTTAAAAATATAATCGTTCCAGTTTTACAGCACATTGTCAGGAAGTTTGTGATCTGAAATTTTTTAAGAAAAGTGGGTCATGCAACATGTTTGTTCCTAAACAAAGGAATAAATCACCATCAGAGTGCATCCAAACTGTGGAAAATCCATATATTACAATAGTCAGGTCAGAGTCCTGACCTCAATCTCATTGAAATGCTGTGGCATGATTTCTACTCAAGGCCATTTGAGGCATCCCAAAAATATTTATGAAACAGCTTGTGCAGAGGAATGGACTGAAATATCCCCTGTGCAGATCTGATGAGCAGCTATAGGACTTATTTGACAGCACTTGGGGTCCCGAAAGTTACTAAATATAAGTAATATTCACATAAAGCATTTGTGGCACTGTAAAATGTTGTTAAATGACAGAATTTAATTATTATTGATTTAGATGGAAGCTATCAGAGCACACGAGAGCCTGCTTACATAAATCAAGATCATTTCAAAAGGTTGAAACTTTTTTTTAACTGTTCATCAGGATAGATGGTACAGGTTCTATGATTAGCCTTGGCTGATTAAGTTCACAGGAAATATGTGAGGAAGGTTTTCATTAATAGTGCTCCTTGTTCTCATCACAGAATGACTGGCTCTTAAATTGGCCTGTACCTGACAGAGATAGAGCTGCATATCACACTCTCTAATGAGCCAGCAAACCAGTCGATGAGAAAAGAGTTTCAGCTCTGAGATTGGCATGTTGATCTGAAAAACCCATCTGAGTTGACAAGGTTTGGTATGCAACAGTTAAAAAATGTAAAAAAAAAATAATTGTTTTAAATTACATGATATGTTGAGTACTTTATCAAATTAATCACAATTATTCATAATATTTGCTGTGAAGAAATGAAGTTAAGCCATGCATTAAATTATAGAGGCAGATGAATACACATCATTTGAATTTTTATAGGCTGGATTCATATTGAAAATATGAACAAAACAAAAATTGGCTGACCATCCAGTGGTCCCAGGTTTTTCCTTTTAATATATCATAATGCAATCAGTGTGCATGCCATAATTAAATCTATAATGTGAGTGATCTGTGTATTATATCAAATGCTATTCTCTGTATTCATCTCTCAAGTTCATTATCCCATCACAAATCTCGCAGCAAGGCAAAGTTTCGTATGCATGATTACCAATAGACATTAATTTGGCCTGTCATGTCAGATAATCTATATCAGTATAGGCCTATTTCAATCTCAGCAGTGGTAAACATGGCTTCAGCAGAAAGGTAATGCATGGACCTCTTATAATTACAAACCACAATCCTGTGGTTTCTCTAAAAACTCTATTGCTATTGCACTCTTCCTTTGTATTCAGTTCAGCTGCTTTCCTTTTGGTTTCATGTTCACTCTGTTCCCATTTGGCATCATCAAATTGAACGGCATCATCAAGCTGTCATTTTTGCTCTAGAGATCAGTCTTATCCTTGAACTCTGGCTGTTTACTGATCGATCAGGTGAAATGAGTGCCAAAGCCAAACACATACGCACGGCAGCGCTCAAACCATGAGCCGAGCACAGTCTGAGAAATCTATAAATCACTGACAGTCTTATGGATGTGTTTGTGGAGGATCCTGTAATATTACACAAACCTACGCAGTAAAAAGTGTTGTATATGTGAATTATGCATGCATGTGTTTGTGGTTTGTTCATATATATATGATTATATAATAATACCATTTGTTTTTAATTCAATACACAACATCATATACTATGCAATTTTATTTGAAAACTCAAATCTACAGACTGGCTACAAATTTAGGCAACTAGCACTGACTCGTCCATATTGTAAATCGGGCCAAAAATCTTGGCAAAAGTCTTGTAGTGCCTTTAGGTATTCAAGGGCAAAACTCCAAAGATTCTGAGTGAGTGCGTCTATTTTAAACCTAACTTGTGAGCTAGCTTGAGAGTTTTGTGAATCATTTTGACCGACTTATTAAAAAGAACCAGTTCATCAGAGTCGTTTGTTCACAAATCAGACATTGTGTGATTAGCCCTATTTGGCCATAAAGTTTTCCAGACATTTAATATTTTAAATAATTGTTACAAAATATTTTTGTCATATTTTCACAGACATTTACGAGTATGTTTGAATCATTTTGACTGACTCATTAAGAAGAACCAGTTCATAAGAGTCATTTGTTCCTGAATCAGACATCATGGCTCGCACTTTGTTCTGGAAATACAACGTGCACTGCGTGAGATTGTCCAACTAAAAGTTTTACAGACTGTTACAAATTGTATTAAATTGTTTAGATATGTGATATTTACAGTCCTGCAGTCCATCATTGTATAAAACAAAACGTATATATGTCAGCGATGAAACCGCTCTGCAAGTGAACGAGCATTATGCTCTAAACTGCAGGCAACGACCAACGACAGTATTATAAATGAGAATAAAATTATCGAGACATTTTTTGATGGAGGCCTGCGCCCCAGTAGCCTACTTATGAAAGGCTAGAGACGTCCCTGGTTTGCCCTGACAGTCCATGTGCAACTATATTTTTTTGAGCTTTCATTCACCTGCAGCTGTGCCTCCATAAAACAAAAAAACCTTGGCGACGCCAATTGGTGTGATGGGGGCAGGGCTACATTGAGCTGTCTAACAGCATATGTGCATGATTGTATATGTGCGTATGTATAAACCCCTATGGATTCGGAGAGTAAGCTAAGCTTTTAAAACATGCATAAAACCAACCCACAAACAACACAAGGTTTGATTCTTACATACATTTTTAACCTGCTCTCCATTTATGAGACAGAAGCCCTAAGCTTCCAGATTCTTCTGATGGCCTGACTCAACACTTTTATGACACATAGAATAAAATATACGCAGTTTCTCTGGCCAGATACCGAATCGACCTATCTGAATCTAAAGTGTAAATACATACACATATTCATCAGCCATATTACAAAAAAACCTATTTGTAAGAGGTTTTTAAAGAGTCCCCATAACCACAGAAATCACATCCTCCCTGATTCCATGGCAACCAGTGATGGTACAGGCTGTTAGCCCCACCTTTCTTCTGCACTCCATCATCAACATTAGAGCCTGCGAGGCAGTACTTGCAGCATACACGCAACCAAAACAGATGGGAACTTCACGCTCAAATCTGCTCCAGCACACTGCTGTACTGTAAATACAAACACAGATTTGCAACTATACTTTCTAGTATCTATGGGTTTGCCAGTGTTATGTAAGAAGTCATATTAGAACTTGATATCTCGCACAGAAGCCAATGAAATTCTTTTAAGAAGTCGGTGCTCACCGAGCTGTGCTTTTCCTCTGTAGAGTCCAAGTTGACCGTGGCAGAGTTAGAGTGACCATGCATGACTGCACAAAGCTGAGGTTGTATAGCCGGCTGTATATGCGATTCAGTCCAGACTCACCCTTGTCTGGTCTCCTTCCATTCATTATTTTCATTTACTGGTGCAGCACAGAGCACAATTTCCTGAGTGCTGCTCTCGGAATCAGATTTTAAAACGGCAGATCAGCACTGAGCTGTCCATCATAACTTCACTTCTCCATCTCATTTCCTTTCTTCAGTATCTACACATCTACCCGTCCCATATCAGTTAGTTTCTGCTTCTCGTTTAGGCACCACATGGCTACCAACCAGGTGATGTCACCTCCGCGCCCACCTCAAGTAATGCTCTTTTAATGATGTGAATGTTAATGAATGCAAAGTCTTCAGCACCTTTCCCAGGGGCAAATAATCTTGTCTCACTGGGTTTATTGGGAACCAAAGCCCAGTTCATTCAAAATTCATTTCAGGTTATGAAATATTAACATAGGATTTGATGGCCTTAGCCTGGGAAGTGGTGATGTAACCATCCCAGATTCACCCAAGGAGGTTATAGAGACACTTTTAGTCCTTTCACGCTTGAACTAGTTAACAATGGGTCAATCTCACCAGGTAAATGGAATCCTGCACTGTAAAAAAAATTCCGTACAATTTACAGTAAAAAACTGGCAGCTGTGGTTGCCGGAATTCTACCGTAAAATATACGGTAGCAACATTTTAGATTTTACGGTTTTAACTTAAATTTACAGTTAAATACCGTAATGTCATTAACTGATATAATGTTAATATACCAACCTACTGAAGTACTGAAATCTGTTTTGTACCTTTGAAATACACTGATAACCACCAAATGCAGGTGGTGATGAGAAAGTCACATGATGAACCAAAGCCCATCATAAGCAGCTTTTAAATAATAACATATATAGAAGGTGCACAGTGTCATTCACACAAGCACTAAACACCATCATGGTGAGACTCATTAAACTGAAATATGCAATAAACATGAATTTAACAACATTAGATGTAACTTACAACCCTAATAAACATAACTGATAAGAAAAAACTAAGAAGAAACCTAGTTATTTAAAAAAAACAACATAAAATTCAAACAAAATTTGAAATGCAACACAGAAAATTCTGGGAACGTCAATTTACAGTTTTTCCCTGTAAATTTTACATTCTTTTTCACTTCCAAAAGCGGTATTTCACCGTAAAATTGTCTGAAATGTCTATTACAGTTTTTCACCGTATATATTAGGGGAACTTACCGTTAACCATTTAACAGGTTTTTACCGTAGCCTTTTCACAGTTTTTTACCGTTAAAATCACGGCCATTTTTACAGTGTGGGTTATCTTTACCTGGGGTTTACAATTTACCCTGGGCATAAACATCAAAACCAATGATAGTCAACTGCTATTAAGTTTTCTCTGAATGGACTTTTTGGACACTAAAGGTAAGCCTCCCATTTTTTTTGTGTGTGTGTGTGACATTTTTTCCCCTCAAACAGTGTACAGCCTACAACTCACTGTGTTTCCATAACTGTCCAAAGCACATCAATATAAGCATGCGATTGGGTTTGGGTCTGTTTCTAATCATCTAATCGCAACATTCTAACACCACATCGTTTCACGCTGTACAAGTACAAAAAACTTCATGCAAAAGTGGTTCTAATCCTGCTCCGAATCCAACAGAGCTAACTCCCTATTAAATTAGAGGTTTGAAATGTACCTTTACATGGGGTTAAATGTGGGTTTTAGAACGATGGTAACCCAGGGTTAAGAACACATTGGTATATGTCAGCCAAAAATAATTAAAGTTGAAGCTATTTAGTGTAATTTCATTTTCTTCTGCTGCTTTACAATATTGGTCTGTCTCAAATGATTGATTGCATTTTATACGTCTTGAAAACACAATCAAGCAAGGCCATCTTGACTTATTTTTTTCAGTGCCTATATACATTATGACATTATATATTATATTACATTATTGAACTAGATGGTCTTTAAATTAGGCTTATATCATGCCCATTTACAGTACATTAAACAACAGCAGATGGTTTTCCAATGGCCTTCCCATAGGTTATGCATTAGACGTGATCAAGGTTTCATTACACCACTCCAGTGAAGCAAAGCACAACAAAATCAACTTCTTCATTCACGGTGTCTTCATCAATATGAATTCATGAATAAAAAACAGGTAGAACTATCTACTTAAAAATCAAACTGTGCTCGCTGACCTGATGTTTATTCACGAGTTATGGTTTAAATTCAGATGAATTCACCACTGTTTATGCACTGCGGTGCCAAAATGAACATTGAGTATGTTCCTAAGAGGTTCTGAATGTCACAGAGTCTGCATATTTAAAGGGTGTGAAGAGTTTCACTGACAAACAGGTACAGAACAACAAATTCACCATTTAATTAAAAACACATTTTTATGTAAAGTTATTTGCTACTGTTGTCATTATATCTGTCAGTCAATATTACTAATAACTTCAGCCCAGTATCTGTCAAACTATTGTTAATTAACTAGCTTATTAAAAATGCAAGCGATAATACAGTCAGCCAGCTTTGATGACAGACAGTCAGAATCAATTTTTCAGAGAGGTATACGTAATAATTGCATTTATTGTAAGATATCTTTAAAACTAAGGTCACCTTTGCTTATTTTAACATTATTTAAGTCTGTAATGGAATACATTGATCAAATGGGTGTAAGTATGGGTAAATATAATATAATGTAAAAATAAATTATAGCTATTTTTATATAAAATACATTTTATTTTTATATAAGAGTTTTGGAGTCTATCTGACACAAATGAGAGACCTATTTTGTCTTTAACTATTACAAACATATATGCCAGGATCATTTGTACATATTCATTGTACATAATTATACAACTAATATGTATATTTTATATTACATTTAATTAAATAGTATTTTATATTTAATATTACATATTTAATTCATGTTTTTACATTTGTATTTCATAACAGTAAGAATATGCTTCATTCAAATATTATAATTTTTTTTAAAGATTTATATTAGTAAAGTTTTCAAGCTGTCACATACAACATACAATGACTCTGTTTTGACGAAGAGTTATCAACTGCATTGAAAGCAAAAGTCGCTTAACAACATAATCAAACATCATGAGTGCTCTGAACATACAAAACATTTTATTCAGTGCAGCTTCTTAAATTTACAACAAATAATAAACAGGCGGGTAGCAGGATAAAATGCATATATATACATTTGTATTTTACTCCAGTATCCATTTGAGCACATGGTTCCATATTGTAGTTAATATACATAGCCACATAACATGCAGCGTCCATTGTCCCCCATGCATTATATATGCTTCATACATACATACATACAACAGAAGTGGATTTTGATCAAAATTATGAACAGGGGCTGCTGCCTGACCACTGAGGACTAGAAAGAAGAACCATAAGAATGAATTTTCACACACAAATTATTTATGCTGATTTAGCCCTGTAAAAGCAACGGAAGCTTTCTCTTGCTTGGTTTTCATTACATTGAAAATGGGGGGGAGGGAGGAATCTTACCGGTTGGCATTAATCAATAATTTAAACATTTTTTGATTTGACACTTCTCCAAGATGCTGGGTTCCCAAATTAGAGGGGAAGTAAAGGAAGACATAAACAGACAAAAAAGCAGGGACGCACAGCGAGTAGCCTTCTTCTATCCTGAATACATTTCCTCTGACTAAATGACATTCACTCTTGCGGTTTTATCAACCATCTGTCTGAGGGAGCTGAAATTACACAAATTGACTTACCTCCATACAAAGAGACTAATGACATCTTTGGTGTGCAGACAGACCGAACCCTAAATCTGTTTAATTTGCAGAATAACAATGTGTGGGGGGAAGCTGAAAAGACAGAAAAAGAGAAGCGAGGAGCAAAACGCCTCATCTAAAAAGCACACAACAATGAACTGCTGCCTCAAAAAAGCTGAGCTGAAATACTTGTATCATATGTCCAAAAACCTTTGGGATTTCTGTCTCTATATACCGATAAATGGGTCGCACAAGCTGCTATTGTCATGTTGTAGTTGACTTAGCACTATGGAGTTGGCATCCCTAAGAAGAAATGGAGCAAAACACAAAAGTAGGTGTTCTAGAAGATTCTGTGACAATGCCACAGGAGAAAACCACAGCTCTGTATGCTACACATGGAAACGGGGATCGCCCGCAAACGGACACAGAACCCTACATCAGAAAGATGGCTTGGTTTGTTTGTCTCACGAGGTTGACCTGCAGAAGATTGTACAATGTAGGTTTGCACTTGTGTTCTCATCACAGTGATTTCAGGAAACACTAGCTAGCGACCAGCTAAGGGTTTCACTGCACTCTTGTAAACGCGTTTGTGCTGTTTAGTTGATGGTAGAGTCCAGCAGCTGTACAGCAGCAGACCGCAGTTGTGCCCTGCGGTTATGTTGACTCATTCTGGCTCAGAGTCTTGCCACCGTTGAGCATGGCCGAGGCGCTGCGGCTCTTGGTTGGAGTGCCACTTCCGGAGCGGGAGAACTCGGTCAGGTCGTGGAGCGACGGCTCTCTGTACATGGCAACTATATGAGGGAGACACAAGTAACAGGTCTCATGAGTCTCATGTTCAGGTCGTAGCAAGCTTGTCTTCTTATTAGTGCATCGATAACTTCTATTAGTGTCTACGCACAGCGCTAGGGATGGGAATCACAAGGACTTGAATGATTCCGGTTCTTTAAGGGCTACATTACTGAAGAAATATTTGGAAAACAGAAATGCCATTTTGTTGCCAAATGTTGCTTTAAATGCTAATAAAGGTAGGAACATATTTCATATTATATATATATATATATATATATATATATATAAATATATATAAAGAAACTGCTCCAACTTATCCACAATTGTCTGTGATTCATGACCAATTAGCAAGTTCCTTGCAACTGGCACTAGGTGGCAAATGTGACAAACTTATGCAAATATCCAAGATGGTGTAGGAACATCTTACTAAAATACTACAACACAGTTTTTTGCCATTTAGCATGAAATATACAGCGCAGGATCGGTGCAGTCCGAGTCTTGAGCCGCTCGGTTCTTTTTAGTGAATCAAAAATAGACTCTTATGTGTCGGTTCTAATAACCTTATCTAGAGATGGCAAATTGATTACATAATGAATGTATGAATAAATTCACACAAAACAAATAACCGTTAATATTTTTGAGAGAAAAATATAGTCTGTTTGCAAGGACTAATCCACAGGAATTCTTTAATGATAATAAAATAATTATTTATGGCAAAATTATTTTTCTCGTTTTTAGAGAAGCAGTTTAAAATATACGTTTTAGTTTATATATAGCCTATCGCGTAAGGGCTCAAAGCAGACACAAAAATCTCAGCATTCTCATATCCTCCTCTGTGTATTTAGTTTTTTGTCATGTCATTGCATTGTTTAGAGCATAAGAAATTTTTTTTTGAAAAATAAAATTTTTGAAAAATTATATTTTATTCATATGTTATGCTACGTTCTCTAGTCTATAGAGGGCACCAGGACATTAAAAAGTCCTATTTAAAAAAAAAAAAAAAAGACATGAATAGACATTAAAGGCAAAAACAGTGGGATTTTTGTTTTAATCACAAATCAATTTTTATTTTTTATACCAAACTTTATATAAAGATGATTCTCAACTATGTAAAAACAAATCTACTCAGCTCAAATGGAAATTAATATCTTCCAGTGAGTCGCAAACGAACATCCTGAAGATCATTTGAACCAAGTAAGTACCCTATGCAGCATAAAACACCTGCCTGCAATAAAAATAATTTTGTGCTGCATGAACACACAATAAATTTATTTAAAATCTAATTGCATGGAGCTTCCATGCTCATTTAAAGCAGACTAATGTCTAGCCATCTTACAGTAGCTTCACTTATGACTGCACACAAGCAGCTGCAGTTTTTGATTTCCCCACTGATTCAGCTAGTTCCGAGAAAAAAAGGCACCAATTTAATTCAAGGAGGAAAAAACTGCATATGTCTACAAGGGGTAAAATAAGGTGTGCCTTTACGTCTTCTTTTAGGGTCTGTTTTCTCTTCAATGGGAGAGCGATATTTTGAGCATTGGGGCTTCTCTGGTTAATGCAGAAAATGATTTTGATCATTGATCATTCATTGATGCCTTAATGAATGAAAAATAAAATGTTAAAAAATAAAATCTATCATTTTGAATGCTGCAAGAATACAGAATTTTAGAATATCCATTTTTAAGATTACATAATATACTAACCTTAACTGGCCCTTAAACAAAAAGTGGGGAAATGAGCATGAACAGTTCAATTTTCAAAACAGACTAATGCTGATAAATTAAAACAACAACAACAAAACTCTAAAATGGCTGATAAAACATAGTAGTAGTACTAATATAATGCGCCCCAAACAAAATCTGCTTAGCCAGTTAGTTAAGCTGTCGACATGTTAACAGCACTTGCACTGGTTTAACCAGTTTAATGGCACAGATGCCCCCTCGAGCATGACCATGGTTAAGCAAGTTTGTGCAAAACAAGCTTTGCATTTGCAACACTGCTTTTTCATCCCTTCAAAGAGCACGTTTCTGTCCTTAACACCAAACAACTGCAGAGACATGCTGGAAAGCCAACAAGTTACTTGAATGCTTGCACTACAATCAGCCAATATCTCCTCAGTCTAAAATAGATATTTTTAGAAAGCCATCAGCCTGACAATCGGTGCAGAAGACACTTGAACGCACCTTTGAGAGGTTTGGGGATGAAGTGTGCAGCCGGCTTGGTCTTCTTTACATGGTTGCCCTTCATGATTTGACCCTCTTTGTTGAGACCCAGGTACCAGCCTCGGCCCGACTGCTGCTGCCGATAGATCATTGACGAGTAGGTCACGTAATAGTTCTCAAACACTGACTCTTTGAATTTGCACTCCGGCGTGAAGTGCTCCTGTGAGAGTGAAATGGGCAGAGAAGACAACAGAGACATAAGAGACAGAGAGAATGAGGGGAAGAGCAATATTCGTACATGTTTGTGGAGGAGTATTTGCATAAGAGAGAGAAAAAAATGTGTGTGTGAGCTCGTAGGGAGATAAACAAAGCGAGAACAGACAAATTTGAGTTGAAGGTGTTCCAGACCAGCCTCGTCGATATCACACATCACCTCATCACGATTTGTCTTTAAACCTCAAGGTAAATTCCTATGATTGGAACCGTAATAAGTGGTCTAAACGTGGCGGTAGCACGTCGTCCCGTGTGCTTCTGCTCTAGTTTGTGGTGCAGATTGATTACCATTAAACTCCTGAGGCCTGAAACACTTTGACTCATTCCTGCAGATCAATACATTCATTCTGGGGAAAACAACCTCTCAAAATCAACAAGGAGATACGTGTATACCAGCACGAGCATGGGTGAGAGTTTGAGTATGGACCCTTTTGACATTAACCGTGTTATTAGAAGCCATCATACGCTGTAAAAATTATTTTTTGAAGTATAAATAATGATT
This sequence comes from Onychostoma macrolepis, assembly GCF_012432095.1. Lineage (NCBI taxonomy): Eukaryota > Metazoa > Chordata > Actinopteri > Cypriniformes > Cyprinidae > Onychostoma > Onychostoma macrolepis. The sequence continues at coordinate 11,233,446 of NC_081164.1, read as the reverse complement.
ATTGGAATACGATTTACAAAAGAATACTATTTCAGTTGTTCTAATACAAAATTCACGTTTAATTTAATGTGTTACTTGGCATTTCTTTGTAATTATTGGTAACACTTTACAATAAGGATCATTAGTTAAACATTAGTTAATGTATTAACATGAACTAACCATGAGCAATACATTTGTTACTGGATTTACTAATCTTCGCTAATGTTAGTTAATAAAAATACAGATGTTCATTGTTAGTTCATGTTAGTTCACAGTGCATTACCTAATGTTAACAAGATTTTAATAATGTATTAGTAAATGTTGAAATTAACATTAACAAAGATTAATAAACGCTGTATAAGTGCAGTTCATTATTAGTTCATGTTAACTAATGTAGTTAACTAATGAACCTTATTGTAAAGTGTTACCTAATTATTTATGAAAATTACTAGCAATTTCGGAGTGAAAATTGTTCTATACTTTTTTTCCCTGGTGTGGCTGGGTAAACTTCAATGGTGGTAAATAGAAAGAACAAATCCATTTTTTGCATTTACATTTGAAAAAAATCCACGATAGCGTTTCTCACTTTCCCAAAGAGGAAAGAATATTGAGAGGTTGATTATATCAGAAAATAGAAATATGTCAAATTTGCAGTCATTTCCTCAGCTGTTGTGTTAAAAACACCCACAAATAAGCATTAACTAGTTTTCTTGTATTTCACACCAAAGTAATATAACCCAAGTACAGAGTTACAAATGTCCATTACATTTTTAAATGAAAATATATATATATAAAAAAACTTTGCTAGATTTACAATGCTAATAACTGTGGAAACACGTCATCACAGTCTGTGAAAAGAGTCCATTTCTGTGGGCAGGCGGTCAGACGCGAACCCACACACAGTTGGAATACAAAGGTACAGTGTAAACTGTTTCTGCATTATGAAAGCACAGATCTGGCCAAGACTTTCAAAAGCCACTGCAAATCTTTAGCGTTCTAATGCCAACAATATTCCTCAAAATGTCCATTTTGAATTGACAGAAGCACTTATTGGCACAGCACTAAATTATTCATCTCGCCACAGCACATTTAATTAAAGGAAAGAGGCGAGGGAGGCACTCGCAAAACAGAATATCCATTAGAGCGTTATTGTGATTTCTCCATATTTAAAAACTGCAGAGTAGGGGTGGAAAACCTTGGGTATGATGATGCACTATCTCCCAGGAGCGTTCTATAGATAGTTCAAATACAAAGCAATTATATGAAGTGTGAATTATCTTCGTGTGAATGCGAGGTGCTAACAAGCATGTCTAAATATGCCATTATCTCCTCTTTGAATATGATCACGATACAATGCTGTGATAAATAAGAGAGGCAGATGGTGTTTGGGCAGGAGTTGGATCTCATTAACTCTTCAGTTCATCGATCGCCTGCTGTCTGGAATCCAACCTGCAACCTTTAAGTTAACGGCTCGGATCCTCCGGCATCCATGATGCTGTCTAAGACATAGATTTAACTACAATGAGAGCAGCAGAGACGAAATGTGGGATGTTTACTACTGCCCTGATCTCAGAAGAGCCCACAGTGTGTAGGAGGGACTCGCAAAGATGCACTACACTCTTAAAAATAAAGGTTCTTTATTGGCTTTGAAGTTTCCACAAAGAACTTTTAACATCCATGGAATCTTGGAATATAGGAAAAAGGTTCTGTAGATTATTAAAATGCTCTTCACACTAAAAAAAAAAAAGGTTCTTTAGAAAACCCAGAATGGTTCTTTATGGCATCGCTGTGAAAACCATTCTTTTTAAGAGTGTATGATGAGATTGTCATACTTACAGAAGTGTACAGGTAGCCTTCATTGTTCATGGCCAGGTAGAGCTTGGTCTGGACACCCTGTATAGCCACCACTCGCAGCCCAACGGGGATGAGGTTGAAAATAGCTGTGAAGTTACAGTACAAAACAGAATTGAACCCATGGGATAGAAGCGTGTCGGCATGGTCGTGTTTAAGCATGTTACGTGTAGTGAACCGACCATAGCTATTATCTTCCTCTTTTGTACCATCGATGGTCCCATCAGCTTGGAGTTGTAGATGAAAGCCTTGTCGACTGTAGAGCTTGGTGACTATCCCCTTGAGCTGAGGCTCTGTGGAATTGAGACAACACAATTTAGGAGGACGGGGAAAAGGGAGAGTGTGCAACAGCAGATTATATGGGGTGAGGAAGGAGAGAACATCCAGCACAAAGGCACAGCTTGTGAAAGCCAAGAAATGACTGTTGGAAAACCATAAAATGTGAATTGTGAAAACATAGTGAGTGCTGGTGCCAACAGGACCCAGGCATTTGCCAAGCATGCCTCAGTGTTGAAGTGATAGATAACTATGGCTTATATAACATGCATGTCAGTAATATCCTGATTCCGGTTCAAGGCTCCGAATTTATGAGTAACAAAAATATATTTCCTCATTGTATACAATAGAAAATGCAAAAAAGAGCAAAAACAACACAAATCACAGTTTACCTATTCTGTGATAGGTAAACAGAATTGATATTTGATGATGCTGTAAAAATAATAAATAGGTTTAGTCACAAACAGTTTGCCAGTAAGTTAATTATAATAATTCTCATTTTGTCTGCCTGCAGTTGAGAGGTATTTCTACCTGACCCGACCCTTAGAAGAACTTTAATTGATGTGAAGCAAGGTAGTCAAGTTTGTTCAGTCATATTAAATAATATTTTGAAAAAAAATTTTGCTATTATTTATTTTACTATTATTAACAATATTTCATATTTTTATTTGGTTTTGTACTATTTTCACTTTTAAGTTAATTGTGTTTTCAAAGCTCTGAGCATCAATACACCATATTTGGAAATATTTTTAATTGAAAATAAATAATATATATAATATATATTTTTTAAATCAAATTTTCACATCCTAAATTCACATCTGCTTTAACCTACAATTTAAAAATAAAGCTTCTTTATTGACTTTGATGGTTCATGAAGATCTTTTAACATCCATACAAACTTTTCATTGCACAAAAGGTTCTTTAAAGTGGAAAAATGGTTCTTTAGATTACTAAAAAGTACTTCACACTAAGAAAAATTGGATCTTTTAAGAACTGTGCACTAAAAGGTTCTTTGGGAAATTGTTCTTCTATGGCATTACCGTGAACACACCCTTTTGGAACCTTTATTTCCAAGAGTGTACCAACCAGAAGCCCACTGTATTCATTTATAAACAAGATCCACATTTATTGCACAATAAGACGTAAACAAAACACTGATTATATTCAAGACCAGCCAGTGCTCATACTAACAATATACTCAATATTAGCAATGAAAATCCATCTAATTCAAGTCAACATAACCCAAAGAGTGCCACTGATCTGTTTAGCCCAGTCTCTGATTCAGACTGCATAGACTGCATGATATCTAGTGTAGAACAAGTGATGAGCTGTGTGCCCTGGTGATATTGCAACATCAGCTCTAGCTCAGAGAGAAGCCAGTGAACTGTGAAATCCTTGTTACTCTGCGCAGCGGACCTTACTGTACAGTCCAGACTCTTTCGTATGCAAGTTAAAGTGCAGTCACAATTTCTTAACACAGTCAACTGTGACGATGATGAGGATGGGGATGATGAAGATGATTGATGGACATGGCTATCTGAGTAAAGTCCGCTAAAAAGAACACACATAACATCAGACCTGGCCGCCTTCTCTTGCGTTTCTTTGAGCCGAAGAGTTTGACACGTGAGAACAAGTTGAGCCTGCTGGGCTTCTCGCAGTTCCCTATGCTCTTATTGGGGCTGCTGGCGCAGCGGTTGGCATTGGCTTTCTCCCGCTCCCTCGCCTGCCTCTTCTGCCGAATGAGGGAGCTGGCGATCGCTGCGGCTGTAGCCAGTTTGGCGTTTTGATGTGGCGACGCGTCCCAGATTAAAAATGACCATATGTTGTGTGTGTTAAAGTCCTGTGTGCTCAGAACATTGTCACGGAAAAAGAAAAATCAATACTCCATGACGGACTGCGTAATGGTCATTCCAGAAGTCCGCTGTTGTCCCCACAAGGACTGAGCATATTTTTCCTACTGACAAATCACTTGGTTTGAAGCCTTTACAGCCGCTTCATTCAGCGTCGGCTTTTGTGCCCTGACATGGTGCAGCAGATCCCGGACAGCAGCTCCTCTTCTTCTCTCCGGGGAAAAAAGCTGTCTTCTAGAAAACGTTGCCTTTTTGTTGCGCGTTTGTGGGAGAGAGAAACGCGTGCCATTGTGCCATGATCCAAAGCTTTACTAAGCCATGCGCTGATTCAGAAAAATGAGCACCTGTTAACACACCGCGGCTGAGAAAATAATTAAATATTGTCTTCATGTGAGAAACAGAGAGAGAGAGAGAGAGAGAGAGGGGGAATTGTTCCGGAAAATAGTGAGCAAGAGGTCCCCGCCTTTCAATAACGCAGCCTTTGATTGAAGTTGAGTGGATTAATCGGCTTCCCCTGCAGATGTGCTCATGTTTTCAGCAGTGGAGATCTGCATAGGTACTCAACAGATTCCCCGTCCCCGTTCCCCAAGACCGCCCAAAATATGGAAATTCAGAGGCGTAGGAACCTGCAACTGAACTCGGGTGTCAGCAATATGATCCAAGAAGGAGAAATATCCACATCCACTAGTGCGGAGACTCCAGATTGCTCTCTTTTCGACACTGGGCTGGTTTGCAGCAGCAGCTCGTTCTCCTCGCAGTGGCTCCTGCAGCAGCACGGCTTCAGCGGCTGCATGGTGACAGACAGCCGAGAGACGTGACTGTGGTCTTCAACAAGCCGCCTTGTATAAACAGGCAACATTAGAGCCTCCTGGAATGAGGAGTGGCCTTTTTGGCACACATAACCTCATTAGTATACCTTTCATTGTCATACATGTTTTGTATTGATTTGTAGAATTACACTGTAAAAGTATTGTGTTAAATTAAATTAAAAAAAGGTTTCCAGAACTTTACTGTAAAATCACATATTACAGTTTCTAACTGTATATCTCATTTAATGCTATAATGGTAATTTACCAAACTAAATTGTGTTTAAATCTGTTTGTTACTGCAATACTGGTAACAGACAAAAGAAGGCCACATAACTACTTAAAATTCATTAAAAAAAATTCCTCAGCAGATAAATAATAACATAAACATCATTAGACTAGCATACAGGCCACTAAAATAATTCAGTAAACATTAACTAAACAACATACTGTGCAATGAATAGCAGAACAGAATAATAAAAATATATTATTGTTTTGTTAAATATAATTTTTTGTCTGCAAATTTTAAGGTAATTCATATTTTTACAAATAAAAATAGCTAAAAATATATATCTACAGTAATTTTACACTTTTATATATTTAAAGTATTTAAAATACACTTACTGTATATGGTAAGGTAACCTGCAGTTAATTATTTAAGAGATATTTACGTAATGCTTTCCCGCTCATAGATCCCAGTTTTGATGAAGATATGTTAATTCAGTCATATTCATTTTTTTTACTCAATGCTCAATCCAAATCCAGTTAATTTAGATACTACCATAAGCACATTATTTAGATCACTTGACAAAACAATTTTACAGTATATAAAGATGGATGGCGCCAACTAAGAAAATATGACTGAAAAAAATATATACAAGCAAATACATATTTCAAAACTGATTGTTTTGTTATAACTCCAATCCTACTTTGATGAAACAACTAGAAAACTCTCGCGACCCACTTAAGATGAATTTCAGCACCACGGACACCACTAAAAACCTACGCCTCTCTGTTAGTTATAAACAAAGCCATTCAACCACTCTAACATGCCATTATCAGCTTAGAAATGTCTATACCTCATTCATTTGCCTAACTCCTATTAAGAAAGCCCTTAGGATTGGATATCTACAGATATCTAAAAGTGTACCTGATACAGATCTTCTCAAGGGAAACGCCATGCTACTCTCAGAGGCATCCAAAGAAGGCTTTTATTCTTTCGCACTTCTTCACAGTGTGCAAAGCAAGAAAAAGGGCGTTGCGAACTTTCAACTAATTCTCATGAGTATTCTGTCCATTAAAAGAGCACAGCCCGGTGATCATAGCAGATCATTATCGGCTATTATTGACAGACCACTATGAGTTTAGGGCGCCTTATCAATGATTCATCAGATGCATCTGTGATACTGCCAACTCTAACATTCTCTTCAGGGTCATTCACAGCAAGAAGCTAAAGAGAGAAGAGAGTAGAAAGAGCAAACACTTTCAAACCTTTGAGATAAATGAATCCTAATCACAAACCTGAGGATTTACTTAAAAGTATACGCTCAATATATCCAGCTTATAGTCAATAACAAATTACAGTATTAGTGTTGCCAAGGCAGCATCATGAAAAATAACAGGGCAATAAATAAAACCCATTTGAAGTCCTTGGTAATAAAAGTGTCTGGCTGGTTTGCAAGCTCTGAAAACCATGCACAGTTTAGGAACAGTCCAGAAAAGCAGAACGAACCAGCTACATGTTCAGAGAGGGACTAATGAGATATCGGCATAATGAGGAAACAGGGTTTTTTCTCAAACGGGGGAATCGAATTAGTCTGGCCCTCCTTCCTGTTATGTGCTGGTCCAACATGCGGCATAACCAAGTGTATTTTACTGCTCATCTAATGCAACTAATTTAATGTAAGTTTAAGATCCTATTAAAGTCAGTCTCATATACACAAGTGTTTTATGTAATCCTGTTATGCGTATGCTGTCTCCACTCATCCACTTCAAATCTCTAGCAATTGTGACTTCTATCAATTCTTGATGTCTTTACAGATAAGGTGCCCTGAGCTGGAGCACTTTTTATTTTCTGCATTCTATATATTTCTAAGCTGCTATTAACAAATATGTTGTCTTTGTTAGGAACTGAATTGAATTAGCCAGGCAATAATATAAAGTCTTAATCTAATTTATTAGGGCTATAAAATCTCATTGTTTATGGAACTTAAACTAGCCTATCTAAAATCCTAAAAAGATGGAGTCTCAAAATGGCATAAAAATATTTATTTTTGTATTTTATTTTATAATGACCCTTTATTTTAATGACTGACTGTTGAACAAAAGCACAATACCCATTAATAATTAACATTTTGGATAATTCCAACATATTTATATGATCACAACAGATTTAATTTAGCTAAACGTAAGACTATTTACCTAAACAGTTAGGAAAATAGCCTACTTTAGTTTTATGTTTCTGTTTTCAGCCACCTTTGAGTAAAAAACAACCCCACCCTGATGAAGCTGATCTCAAAGAGCACCACTAGATGGCGCGAAAAGATGTGAAATGGGCTTAGAGGGAACATTAGTTTCATCGTGCACAATAAAACAGACTTGGGTTTGAAATGCAGTGTATACATGCAAGAGTAACAATTAGTTGTGTGGGTCCAGATGTGACGGTGTACTGAACATTCCCCTACTATTCAGTTAATTAAAATTCATAACAGCACTTGTGCATTGAAATAATAGCATGTGTTGCAATGGACACTTTTCACATTTCCGAATTTCTCAAATTTGCTTTAAAGCGGACATCATAGTTGCATAAACTTTTATAGCGGTGAATGTAAACTACAACAAATATATTTTTTGCATCCCCATTTACTCCAATAGCAAAAGAAAAAAAAGGGACAGCTTTTCTATGACTTCACAAAAGAGGGGGGAAAATATCAGTAGATTTTATGTTGGCCAGAAGAGATCAAGATTTTAAATTTCCCGCCACTCCCTGGCCGTTAGAAAATCTCGCACAGCAGCGTTAGCTAGTTTTAACGCCTGGGTAATATAACACAGTTTAGAGTTATAAATATAACCTTACAGTAAAAATGAAAAGCTTTACTAGATTTGTGATGTTATTAGCTGTGGGAACGCGTCGTCACAGTCTGTAAGAAGGGTCCATATAAAACATTTACAACGCATGTTATTTCCGGTGTTAGTATGGTGTTTTTGTTCTTGATGATAAAACAACAGCAATAGTCTTTGCTTATCATCTGAAATTAACATTGAAAGTGCTTGTCAGGCAGAACTGATAAACTTCTCATCTCGACAAACCTTCAGTATTTTCATTTTTCTTTTGACCGAAGAGTTTCCAGAATGGACAGCAAAAGAGCTCCTGACATTTACTATGAAAGGGTGAGTTTTCTTTCTTATCTACAGCAACAGACTGAGTTGACTCCGTCCGCAACAGAATGTACTCCTTGCCATCTTGAACAGTGTGTACTTAAACATAATGACAGAACAACAAATATTAGGAAAAATTATGGTATGACATAATATAGCCTAGACATTATTTTTACACGATACTGATTCATGCGAGCGTGCACGTACACACACACACACACACACACACACACACACAGACAGACACACACACACACACACACACACACACACACAGACACAGACACAGACAGACAGCGGGAGGCCGAAAGCCATAAAGAGAGGCCAAATGAGTTTAGAAAGATGACACTGACATCTGGTGGTAAAGCTGTGGTTTTAGTGAACTCTATACTATATTCTATACTATAGCCTAAATTTATACTGTCATGTTTTCAAAAATTACGAATATAAACGCATTAGTGACTAACACAGAAACAACTGAAAGTATTAGTTTTTATAAACTAGTCAAGTCTTTTATTATATTTGTATTTTTTTATATTTATTTTTTAATTACATTTTAACTGCAATTTTATATCTGCAATGAATTTTATATTATGTTTGTTATTTTTATAGTATTATATCTAATTTATAGCCACATACTGGAGTTGTCTTGTTTACACATGTGTCAAGTAGGCTATTACATATGATGAATTTTTGTCACGGACACTTTTATGAGGTTATAAAGTGTAAATCACTGAGGCTTCAACATGACAAATCAATTTTATTCGTATCAACATCACAGAGTATGATGTATCTTGAAGGGCACTATTATAAAACATGGACACAAAGTGGTGACATACAGTGACCAGAATTAAACAAGTAATGAATGTGTCCTAAACGTTCAATTAAAACTCCAAAGAAGCTTAATCTCTTGTTTAAGCTGAATCCCCACAGGTCTATTAAATATAATTAAAAGCTGTGTCTTTTTAATGACCTCTTATTTTATATGGCCTCAATGTAGATGTGTAGATTGTTCTTCACTTTTCCATGACGTAATGAACTTTAATGAGTTTTTCCTGTTACAACTTAATCAAACCTAATCCTCTGCACAACTATCCCTCTCAGGGTTTGTGGACAGACCCAACCACACAACACACATGTTAGAACATATTACTAAAAACCAAGCGTGCACTTTAATGCTTGTTGACCTTATATAAAATGTTATATAAAATGCAATTTATGTACAGTGAAAGAGCCGCGGTAGACACTAAAAACAGAATACATCTGCTTTATACAGCATGCTATGTATTTTTAATGAGACAGCCTCTTTGTCTCCATGGCAATAGGTACCCAGCCTACATCCGTGAACTGAAGCGCGGAGAGCGCCTATGTCATGCTCAAGAAAAAGAAATAAAATACATGCATAACCCTTTTCTTGCTATCAACACGTTTTATCTAAATAAAGTCTTTTTAATTAAAGCTTTTGTTGTTTTGAGGTAAAGTGTGAGAAGAGTGGAAAGCTATTTTTGCTTCCCGTGAAGCGCACTCGGCTGTTACAATCAATTTAAAGTGACCGCGCCACCGCGAATATGATCGCAAAATAAACATCACACTTGTTGGTCACACATATCTATAAGCTTAAACGCCATATTTATATAGTTTCATGTTAAGCTACTCTTTGTAGAGGCCTAATAGATCGGTGGCTACTACCGCCGAGGAAATCAATTTTTAATGATTTTCCGTGCGATGCTTGGCATCGGGCCATTAATTGTAACCGTCTACATAACCAGATCGTGCGCCCTTTTTGCAAAATCATAAACAACCCAATTTATATCAATACACAGAAAGGAAAAAAGGTTTAAGCAAAATGATAGATGTGATGTCTTACCCTTGTTTGCATCCTTGTCTTCTTTCGTCTTTAGTAATGCTTTCCCGCTCATAGATCCCAGTTTTGATGAAGAATTCCAGATGATAACTCACACCAAATCGGTCCGATCATTTAAAACTGGCTCTTCTATTAAACAGTGACCAACCCCCCCTTAAAGGAACCAGAGCGCTGTTTATAACGTTTTCCCATTGTATCATGTCTTTTCAATGATGTTTTTCATATATTTTAAAAATCAAAGAATACATGGCATTCAGCATAAACCAGTTATGTATGCTATTCCAATCACATTTATCAAATAAACCAAATAACTAAATAAGAGGTTTAACTAGATTAATTTAATGCAGTGAATTTTAATGTTGCTGAATCCTTACCGTTTGCTGGTCGTTATTATCTTCTCTGGCAGGTGTGCATAGCGCTTTGTTCCATGTGACAAAAGACAAGGCAGCAAAGCAAGGCGTGAAAAATTGTAAAAAGATTAAATGAAAATGTAAAAGGCCACTTGCCAAGCTGTTTCAGCGTCGTTCAGTTTTCAGTGTGCAAGAACACAAGTCGAGCGCTCATGGTGTGCTTTGACACATCAATCAGACCACATGGCGGTGTATCACCCCGCTACGCAACTATTGAGGTCGCGTTGTGGAGCCCAGTCGCGTGACGCGTGACGTCGCCCTCCGCTGATGCTTCGTCAGAAAACTCTCGAGCTGACAAACATGACGTAGAACATCTACGCAAAGTCATTCATTAGCTGAACGTACCGCAAATGTAGGTCATTTAAAGGTCATTTCAATTAAAGAGTAGCTACAGGTCAGTAAGTTAAAATATAAAAATAATAAGCAAGAAAATCTGTTAAACAATGATTCCAAGATTGAACAAAAAATGCCTGTATTATTCCAACAGGTTATGGACTCGATAGTTCATTTATGCTAGTCTATATCAAAGACTATAGAATAAAGGGGCTTGGGCTATATTTGCTTGATTTAGCAAAAATAGTTGTTTGTTACATTTTGTGTAAAGGGTGGTAATTACTAACTACCATATTAACTACAAAGGTATCAAATTATCGTCTGCTGCAATTGTGTTCTGCTGAGAAATGAGCTCACCTCACTGAAAAAAAAGATTCATTGAAATTACTCAATTTGTTTAAGGTAAGTGGTTGCAATCAATTTATTTTAGCTACATTTAAATAAACAAATTTAGTTGACTAACTTTCAACATATTTTTTTTAATTAAATGTAGCTAAAATAAATTGTTTGCGACCACTTACCTTAAACAAATTTTTTCAGCGAGGAGGTAACCATAGCATGAAAATACTCTTGTTTGAGCAAGATGAATCCCTATAGAAATGCCACTGAAATACAGTAGTTGACTAATTGAACCCTGAATGTCATTGTAATTTCCACTTCATTCCACCCTCCAAGAGCAGCATTAATTATGTAGTTTAAGCTTCCTGTTTGACTGCCACAGAAAAGTCACAAATCTTGTTATATAAAAACGATGAAGCAAGTATATTGTCGGATATGAACACTATATAAATATTTAAATTCTACACTTTTAAACCAGATCTGTCCGGTTCCTTAAATATTTAGTACTAGATACTATCAAACAAAAATTCACATAGTTTCTGTTGGGAAATTTATGTTGGCTTATTCACCTTGAATCACTAAAGGAGAACTGATGGTTGGAGGAAAAGGACTTTTTCAGTTTTTGTTGTCAAAGACTATAGTTGTTTGCCAAATAGCACTTCCCTTAGCACATTATGTCAGTGTTTGTTATTTCCTAACTTTAATTTTAAAAGCATTAACTTGTTTAGCGGCCATGAAGGTCTGCTAAGAGGGCAGTATTAGTCAGCCAAGTCTTGTCAATATTTGCTGAGTCCCAAGTCTGAACCAACTTCTCTGACTCAGCAGAAATAAATTAATAGACTGAAATGACTCAGACATGTGAATGGGTATCCGTGCACGTATAAATCGTCCACAAGAATTGTATAATCCACATATATATTCATACTGCTCTGTTATGAAGTCTGAAGCGGCACAAAACGCATTATTCAAACATCGGGATGTTTTCTCATGAAACCACACATTACATCAAATAAAACTATTTCAATCGCATCAGCTATGAAAAATGGAATAAAAATGCAGTGCAACGACCCACAAACACTGCAGGTGCAGACAAAAACACCCACCCAATGAGATATCTGTTTGCATGAAGTGCAAACACGTATGTCCTGAACTTTGGAGCGGAACATGAAGGTATTTAGACTGTTGGGAAAGATTTCTGCCTGAAGGGAAATAATCAAAGAGAAAATGGTGAAAATGTATCCCATTATTTTGATTTGCAGTTTGCTGCTAGAAACTTGGCTTTCTTCTGAAGGTAAGTTAACATTCATCTGTCTTAACCTATCTAGTTTATGTACGTGCTTTTAAATTTTTTAGAATGAATCACTGAATTGTCAAAATCCTCAGTTTGAGCTGGTCAATGTAAAATCTGTTCTAATGATTAAAGACTGAGTATTTGTTTGTTACAAGCAGTCTTTTGAAATGTGAAAACAGACAAATTAGAGTTAGTACAGAGAGAAACTGTTTAACACAAGAAGACTTTTCATGGTTTGTGTTGTGAAAAAACAAAGAAAACAAAACAATCAATCATCATATTGTTCCTATCATAGTGGAACTAAAAGAACGTAAGTCTTTGACTTCAATAGCTGTTCAAACTCAACATAAAAAGCCTTTCAAAGTAAAACAATATTCCCTTGCCAAATCTTCAATGCTTGTCAAATTACATTATCTGTGTCCTAGAAACAGACCTTGGCGTTTGTGATTTTTTAGCATGTCTCTTTTGTGCACGTAGCTTCAGTGTTTCTGCCGAGGGATCTGGCGGGGTCTCTTCTGAAGAGACAGAAACGCTATAACACAGGTAGATTTGAGGAGATGATGAAGGATAATTTGGAAAGGGAATGTTTCGAAGAACGCTGCAATCTAGAGGAGGCCAGAGAGGTTTTTGAAGACCAGGAACAAACCGTGAGTTACATAAGCACGTTTATCTCGAAATGTTTAGGACTCTGTTTACGAGTTTAAAAACTTTCCAATCTCTGTTTCAGATGAAATTCTGGATCACTTATATGGGTGAGCATAAATATTCTTTCTGATACATGTATCTTTTAGAACACTGATTATAAATCTTTTTGTATCTGTTTGTATGTTTCTGTACTTTCTAATTTGTCCATAAAGTGTCTGTTAATTTTACCTTACGTTAACATTGTTGCATATATTCGTATCATGATTATGGCCTCTCCTCCTTTCAGATGGAGACCAGTGTCAGTCATCTCCCTGTCAGAATGGAGGGAAATGTGAGGACGGTATGAACACATACACCTGCTGGTGTCCAGCCCGCTTTAGTGGGAAGAACTGTGAGTTGGGTAAGATCCACGATCCTCACAGAAAGTCATTGATTGTTATGTGAACATTAAAATATGTTGTGTAAAGAAAATATACAACAAATGTTTTAATATTATATCTTCTAGTTCATCAATTTTTTTAATAAATATCCCAAAATATGTTGTTTTTAGTTTTATTTTATATTTATATAAGTTTATTTCGAATTGTGTATTTTTACGTTTATTCTAAATTGAATATTTTTAAAGATGAAGCTTATGAAGTTTAAAGATAGACACACAAACATGTATATATTTAGATCATAAAAACAATCATGAAATGAATATAAATATCATAATTTCATATCAAATAAATAATATACTAATCTTTTATGATTTATTTATTTATTTTTTATGTGTCCAAATCAGAGGTGGAAAGAGTACGAAAATATTCTACTCAAGTAAAAGTACCATTACATTAATGAAATTTGACTTAAGTACAAGTAAAAGTATACAGTCTAAAAATCTACTCAAGTAAAAGTAAAAAGTAGCTCATTTAAAATTTACTCAGAGTAAAAATTACTTAGTTACATTTTAACAGTGGGAGGGACGCAAAAATGGGACAGGCCAAGGGTGTCAAACTCAGTTCCTGGAGGGCCACAGCCCTACACAGTTTAGATATAACCCTAATTAAACACATCTGATCCAGCTAATCTAATCATTTAGGCTTATTCGAAAACTACATGGTATGTGTGTTGGAGCAGGGTTGGAACTAAACTCTGCAGGGTTGCGGCTCTCCAGGAACTGAGTTTGACACCCCTGGGATAGGCCTATACGTAAATCTCAAACTAGTTGTTTTTAATTAAAGGAATCAGTTATTTAGAATAATTAGACATTTAGGCTGTTACCAGGCAAATTAAATCAGTATCAACAAAATTCATCTTTGCAATGCAGAGGAAACACAGAAGCTTCATCTGAAGTGGCATTTAGATGTATTTACACACTGTTTAATGCAGAACATGAATGTATTTAGCCTGCAGTTACAAATGCAGAAATAATGTTTTGATAAATAAGACAAAATGTTGAATACTTGTTTGAAATTATAAAAAAAAAAAAAAAAAAATCAAGATACTTTAAATGTGAAATTAAAACCGCCAGTAGGTTTCAGCAAGTCACTGTTAATAAGTGAGTCATTGCGATTGAACTGAATCATTTAAGCGGTTGATTCATTCAGGAACGAAACACCATCATGTTGCTCAGAGACTCAAAACAGTGCTGTGGCTGTGTTTGGAATTATTTTTGTTGTCAAAATAGAGCGAAATCAGGCAATGTAGTGTCTAAAACGCAAGTCTTTTAATTAACTTCTTATTTTTTGACCTGTTGTAAGAAACCTTTATGTAATCATGCTGATTTTTGGAGAAAAAATGGCACTCTTCGTGTGGTATTGATATACTATTTACTATATGAAATTATATAAATATATACATTTTCTGCCCCTATATCTTCAATTTTGTGATCATTCTAAATGCATTTTAACAGACTGAATCACGCAGTGAAAGAACGCGGCACTCTAATGCGCGCGCGCACTTAGTCTAATCTACTAGTCATGTCCGTCTGCATCTTTCTTGTGATTTTTAGCGCCAGGTTGTTCTCTTGCCCATTATTTACTGCAGTAGTTTCCAGTAGTTTTTTTTTTACATTTTTTAATTAATGTGTTTTGAAATGTAGCTAAGTACAATACTTAAAACAAAATATACTTAAGTAAAAGTAACATTACAGATTTTAAAAATTACTTTAAAAAGTAGAAGTACACAAAAAAGCTACTCAGTTACAGTAACGAGAGAGTAAATGTAATTCGTTACTTTCCTCCTCTGGTCCAAATATCTCTGCATTAGTACTTTGTCAAAAAGAAATTCTTAACCTTGTGTGCTTTTGTGACTCTTAAAGTCTTCCTCTGCTAAAACCTTATTTTATCTTTCATGGGTTGCTCTGGTGCAGAAATGGCAAAACAGTGTAATGTAAATAATGGAGGTTGCATGCAGTTCTGCGTTGTGGATAAAATTTATGGGGCAGTGTGTGACTGTGCCGAGGGTTACAGACTGGCTCTGGATGGCAGGACTTGTGAACCTACAGGTACTATAATCCTATTCCCACTTATTACATGCCATTTATCTGCATTAAGCCAGGACGTACACTGTATTTCAATCTTAAAAATCTCAAAGCTTTTCTTATATTGTGCGATCCTTTCATCCTATGCAGTAGCATATTTTAAATACCATTTTCATTGGTATAAA
This sequence comes from Onychostoma macrolepis, assembly GCF_012432095.1. Taxonomy (NCBI): domain Eukaryota; kingdom Metazoa; phylum Chordata; class Actinopteri; order Cypriniformes; family Cyprinidae; genus Onychostoma; species Onychostoma macrolepis. Next base: position 11,217,775 of record NC_081164.1, on the reverse strand, counting down.
AAATGCCATTTTCGTTTTAGGGCAGTACCCATGTGGACGTCTTGGAGCGAATATTGCTGAAATACTTAACTCAAGGTCTCTTATCAGTGTTGAGAATGGAAATCAAAATCACTCTCTCAATCACATCAATACAACAGAACACAATACAACAGAGTCCAGTCCTACAGATCCTACTGATGTGAACGGGACTAGCACACCTCAACCTACACTGAAAAACATCACCTCATTCTTTCCCACTCGGCCCACCTTCAAAAATGCAACAAACAATGAACATCGTATTGTAGGAGGAAACGAGGCAACACCGGGGGAGATTCCATGGCAGGTAAGTGAAGTGATGAATTGTGTGTCCAAATAAAACATTCATAAGATTTCTCCTCACCTTATGAAGCAAGGCTGGTATAATCTTCTCTTTGTGTCGAAAAATCCACAGAACCTTTTAAAGAGAACATTACAATAAAAACCGTAATATCAGAACTCTTGAGGGAAATTTAGACAGTTTTTTCTTTGTCATGTCGGCAGGTGGTTTTTATGGAAAAGGTGAATAAGATTGCATTTTGTGGCGGCTCTCTCCTCAGTAAAGAATGGGTCATTACAGCTGCCCACTGTGTTGAAGGAAAGGTGGGATCTTTCTTCATCAGAGTGGGTGAGAAACCAACTACACTGTCACATGGTTGTTATTGATATTTGGTTATAAAAAAAAAACATTCTGCAGTTTTGAATAGTGTATATAATTTATTATTTTATTATTAATTTCACTGTCTCTTAAAAATCTACAGTTAGGTATTCCAGAGCACATGTGATGTGATATCACACATATTGTCAATGAGTTACTATATTTCTATAGGGGAACATGATGTGTCAAAGAATGAAGGAAGAGAGAGTGACCACGGCATAGTGGAGCACCATATCCATCCACGCTACAACTCTCAACGGAGTCTTTACAATCATGACATCGCCCTGTTGAAGCTCAAGGGACCCGTCCAATTCTCTGACTATGCCCTGCCCATCTGCCTGGGCTCTAAAGACTTCACAGAGCACTTGCTCAGGAGTGCAGAAAACTCCCTGGTGAGCGGCTGGGGGAGGCTACGGTACGGGGGCATGGAATCTAAAACACTTCAGAAAGTAGAGCTCCCCTACGTGGACCGGACGGAGTGCAAAGGCAGCAGCACCGACACCATCTCCCGCTTCATGTTCTGTGCCGGTTACAGTACGGTGCGCAAGGATTCCTGTCAGGGGGACAGCGGAGGACCCCATGCCACCCGCTATCTGAACACATGGTTCCTCACAGGTATCGTCAGCTGGGGTGAGGAGTGCGCTAAGGATGGAAAGTATGGCATCTACACCCGTATCTCCAGATATATGTACTGGATAAGTAATGTTACTGGCATCAGAACAGGACATATGTCCAATACTGATCAACAGAATTGGAATTAGGTTAGGCCTTTGTGCAGGTTTGTTTTAAAAGTATCATAAAAACATATCGGAATGAATTGGAGCTCACAGACATTTTTTTACAGATGATATTTACTAGTCATCATACAACAGACATACTGTAACAATCAAGAAAAAAATATAGTTTTCCATCTTACACTTTGTGCTTGTACATCTAGTGAAATTATTTTCATACATGATATACCACAAAGCAGTATGAGGTCACTTTCATCTTTGTAACTCTGTACATATTATACACTAGAAGTGTATGGCTTTAAGAAGTGTACTTCAAACTGAAGTACACATGAAACCCATTCAGACCGCATCCACTTTTCTTCTCCCTTGTCAAGCCCTCTTTTAAAATAATGACATGCAAATGTACACTACATTTCAAAAGTTTGGGGTCGTTTTTATAACTGTTTTTACAATGTAATTTATTCTTGTGATGGCAAAGCTGTTACTCCTGTTTTCAGTGTCACATTATCCTTAAGAAATCATGCCAATATGCTGATTTGATCTCAAGAAACATTTCTTCTTATTATCAATGCTGACAACTGCTGCTAAATATGATGTTTTGTGGACACCATGATTTTATTCAGCATTTTTTGATGAATAGAAAGTTCAGAAAACAGCATTTATTTAAAACAGAAATACTTATCAGTGCCTTTATTTTCATGCCTTTTGATCAATTAAATGCATCTTTGCTGGATAAAAGTATGCATTTCTTTTCAGAAAAAAAAAAAAATCTTAGTAAAAATCTTACTGACCCCAAACTTTTAAACGGTACTGTATTTATTCATTGCTGTTTTTAATGCGGTTAGCTAATATAAATTCACCTCAATGGTTTCTAAGACTATTAGAACGAACAAGTTTACAGTGGACGTTCTAATGATGTATACCACCAAGTTTTATTTCAATGACAAAAACGGACCCAAATATGGTGGAAGTGCTAAAAAAAAATGAATTATGCTGTTTCTACAGTAAACCCGTACAAAAACACTTTGACAACTAAGAAAATTTGCTAAGTAGTCCAGAAAAGCCATGTTTGAACTGACTTAAAGTGAATGAATATAAACATGGATCATCTGAAGGTGAGCAGTATGTTTTTAAGCATAACTGTGTAGCAATAAAACAATCACATTGCTGACTACTGATTTGTAAAGTTTTCACCTCACGTACTCTCTGAAATAATATTTATTTTACATATTTCTCTGAAATATTTCTTGGAGAAATACTGATGCAAAAGTAAAGTCAGAGTAATAAAAAAAGAGGAATTAGTGTCAACCGGGTAGGTTTGGGAATGGAATGTTAGGTTTTGGCACATAAACTAGATACTAATGTTTAGTTTATCTTTCATTCTTTGTAGCACTGGTATCCATTCCAGCACTAAAATGGCTTTTTAAAACAAGTGTCCGAGGAGAGAAAAAAATAGTTTTTGCTTTTCTCTCAAGCCAGTTTACACCCCAAGCCATAAACCTTCCTGTTTTTAATATACACTTAAATACTGTGCTAACTACACAAATACATGTTTTATATCAAGTTATGGCACAGCATGGTGATGGTACTTTCCAGGGATGAAGTGGATCAGTGTAAAGTGCTTTGCAAAGCTCCTTTTATTTCCAGACTGTATTGTTGTAGGTGTGGTCATTGGCTCGTTCGAGGAGAGAGAGGAATCCCTTTTTGTCTTTAAATCCAGCATAATCCAAAAATCCCCCACTGATGGCAGATGGAAACTTTCTCTCAGCTAGGCAGCTCTGTTTTCCTGACTTGGTGTTTGTTTGTGTGCTTCAGGTTGGCGTGACTGGGCTCAGTCCTGAATGACAGAAATGGCCTTTAGGGTTGTCACATGGTGTGAGCTTTGTGTACATGTGGTTTATGTACTTAGGTGTTGCTGGGTGTCCTGCTGTTTATATTTCCCGTACCTATGAGACAACACCGAAGTGCTTTAGAGAAAGAAAAGCTTCTATTGCAGTACAGTACTGTATGTTCAGATCTGATCAAATAAACACATTCAGTTTGTCTCTTTAAAATAAAATATTCAACATGTTAATGTAAGCTGCATTTTAGAATATAGTATTCTTATAAAATCATTAGACCTGTAGAGTTCACTCACCATAAGCCCCCCTCCTGATTTAATGGAGGGACTTCTGCCTGCATCTCCCAGCATTCTCAGCAGTGTATCAACAGGGAGTTTTCCTTCACCTCCACGAGTCAAATTCTTAACATGCCTGTGGGAATTATAGCGTGACACTGATCATTAACTTGAAATTAGAGTGATTCTTGTTGTGTAACTAGTGATTCAAAATTAATGTGTTCTTGTAATTAATCAGTGTTCTATACCAGAAGCAAAAAAATGCTAAATTGCATCAGAATTTTGAAACCAGATTTTAGGGAATATTTCTAGTTTTACAGGTGGCTAAGTAGAACATACTAATGTTTTGTAAAAATAAATAAATAAATAAATAATAAAAATAAATAAATAATAATATTAAAAAAAAATAATAATATATATATATATATATATATATATATATATATATATATATATATGATGAAAAATACTGTAAAACAGTAATGTTGTGAAATATCATTTCAATATTAAAATAACTGTTTTCTATTTTAGTATATTTTAAATGTAATTGATTCCTGTGATGGCAAAGCTGAATTTTTAGCATCCATTACTCTAGTCTTCAGCGTCACATGATCATTTATTTACACTGTGAAATATAATCTTTTGCAATTAAAATTATTGATTTTAGTTTAGTGTTTTGTTTTTTATTTATTCTGAAAAACCCTATTTTAATATCGGTTATGATAGTAATAGTTATCAACTGTCTTATCAACATCAGCCAGAATTTTAAGATCGGAGCATGTCTTATATGTTTTGCTCCTTGAGCATAAATTAAAAATAAAAAATGACTCACCAAAGCCCCATGGCACTCTCCTGCAACACGTGAATGACATCACCACATTTGATGATTACATCATCCTTGCCACACTTTAAATGGTCCACCATTGCTCTATACCTTCCAGGAACCTAAAAGACAACAAACAAACCAGCATAGTACAAGGTCATAACCATTATATATAGACTATGCACAAACAAAATCCTTCATTGTTGATGAAGTTTTCCCCAAATGACTGGGAATCTTAGTGATATCTAAAGGTCCGAGCTCACCAGCAGCACATCGTCTTCTTCATCAGAATCTGAGATGTTTGAAAGGTCAGTGGTCCAGTCCTCCAGACCCTCACAGATGTCCACTGAGTGAGACGTCCCTGGCCAGCCTGCAACCCACAACCAGCCGAACCATAATGACATTCTCCCCTGAACGGGTTGTACATTTTTTGTGCATTGCCATTACGCCATTCAATTTCATGCAAATAAATGTGCCACAATTTACAAATTACATATTAAAAATCCCATTTCAAAAACCTATTATGCTCGATAGCATAGTGGATTTTCCTGTTCCTATCAACTAGACTAAATGCCAGTGAAAATAGCCTTTGCATGGCCTCTGACTCACTGCGCCGGTTGTGGTGGCGAGGACGTGGAGAAACGATGACTGGGTCTGTCAGAACCGGACTCACGCGGCCTGAATCGGCCTCCTCTGAGCTGACGGACGCCTCCTGGAGCTTGCTGTGAGGGAGGACATCAAAACAACCTGAGCAGCCAGTGATCTGTGTGGACGTCCAGGGCATGCATACGGACATATGCCTCACACTGACCCACCAAGCGATGAACCGAGGAACCGACGAACGGAAACAAGGGCGTCAAAGGAACACAGGGCAAAAACACAACAACATCCATCAAACGTCATAACAAACAGGATAATCTGAAACCGGACTGCGGTCAATAGAGTAAAATGGCAAATAAGCTCAATATTAATGATGTGAGTGTAATTTTCAGGAGTTGACATGACATTGACCCCAACCCTGTTCCACTGAACAACAACATTCAAATAAATTGTTTTGAAAAAAAAAACAAATATAAAGTACTATGTGCTGTAAATGACTTCTCAAATTTAATTATAAATTTCACTGTTATTATTATTTTTTTTATAAAATTATATTTGTATCTTTAATACATTCTATTAATTTAGGGTGAAGTATATAGTTTTTTTTTTTTTTTTTTTTTTAAGTAGCCTAACATCCGTCACATAAATAATCCTAAAAATCACATCAAAATAATCACAGATTTGCATACTAGCTGATTAATTATCCCATGACTTAAATTAGATTTAAAATAGATTTAAAAGTCCAATTAGGATAAAATGCTTCACTAAATGTTTAAAAAGCATGATGTTTGAAAATAGTTCTTAATATTTATTAGACAGTCATTTACTGCATGTAGCATTTTATGTTTGATTCTCCAAAGCTCAAATGTTTCTATAAAGTAGGTTTCAGAAATGGCAAGAATGTGCGCTTCTAGAATGTTTTTCATGCCAGAATGGTACTGATTAGTACTATATCAATCAAGCAGATGGGCTCAAAGCATACAGTCTTTATGTATGTGATTTATATAAGGCAACACTGTTCGACAAATTCTGTTGAATTTTGTTCATATCCTTCCATATGCAAACATGAATGTTGATACACTTTACATCCATACTATAGAAGTAAGGATCACCTGTCAGCCAAGGGTGGAGATAATGGCTGCTCACCATCCGGGTGAGCATCACCTGAGAAAGTGAAACAGAGTTTGACTCACTAAACATGACAGATTTATTTAAGGCATACCAATTCCTAATTTAAAACATTCAACACTGATATTAACAGAAATGGAAATGCAGTGTGGAAACCTTTGCCAATCTTTTGCTGATTGTTGAGGATTTTTCTAATCTCAGTGAGCCATGCAATCTTCACATCTACAGTTGAAGCCTGCAAAATAAAACAATTATAAAATACAAATCCATTTTTTCCACCATAATTTTTTTCTTGTTCAATAATCAATTTTCTTATATAATATTTTTATATTTACTATATAAGAAAATACATTTTTAGATTTCATATTTATAATTTTATAATATATATATATATATAATTTTATATAATATCTTTTTTTGTATTTTATTTTAATTAAAAGTTATATTATTATCAAAACAATTTAAAAAAATAATAATAATTATTATTATTAAAAAAAAGTTAAACTGAACCCATCATACACTTACATTTTTTTTTTTTTTTTTCAATTTTTAAAATCCTAAAACTATCCTTTTTAAATTAGATTTCGAATCCTGAATTTTCAATGTGGTCCCAATGTGTCTTAAAAATGGCTAATTAGTTTCTCTGAAGTGTTTTTTAAACACTCATTTTTTAGTTGTGCAAACAAACTGACATTTTATGTTCAGGACTTGACATTAACATTCACTGTGAACAAGCATTTTTTGATATATCTCCATCAACGAGGAGGTATTGAGGAGGCGTTATTAAGTGATGACAGAGGCACTTGTAACTTTTTACCTACTGCATACTGTGGAGTTTTAACCTTGATAAAATGACTCACCTGAACAACATACACCTCCTCTTTTCCGTTATACCAAATTTCAAACTTCTTTACATCCCCTTTGATGTTTTCTGTGATACCAACAGCACTCATCTGCAAATGAAACAGAGGGGTCAAAGATCTCACTTGGAAATTTAGTAATGCAGTTTTTTAATAAACTTGTGGGTTTTTTAATGGCCAATGGAATCTGAGTTAATCCTAAAACCCCTTTCATAAAAACCTCCATCTCTTTGAGCACACTTAAAATAGAGCTGGAATAAATAAACAGGTGCTTAACCTCAGCATCTGTGCAACACAAAATGCTCCAAAATTGCTTAAGTGTACAAAACAGGTCAATGTTGGCAGGTTAGCTGCTTGGTGGATGTCGTAATTGTAAAATCTGCCTGCAAAAAGCATCTTTCTACTTTGACGTTCATTCAGAAGTATTATTTAAATAGCAAATCCGTTGATCTCTCACTGACCATCAGGCAGTGTTTGAAGCTGTAAGAGGCTGTCCGATCATGTGCCTCTCCACTCTCCTCTCTCTTCTTGCAGAAGAGCAGAGCTCTTTCGTGAAGGAACAGATGCCTTTGCATTGGTTTAAAGCGAGCCATGTCTTTCATGCGCGTTGGCCCTTTCCTATGGTTGATCCAGATGTTGAAAGACCCCTGCATAAGGACGCGGCCCAGGTCACTCAATACGCCCTAGAGGACATGGAGAAAAGCGAACTGTCAGTCACGATAATCATACAACCATTAAAGGAACAGTACACCCAAAATGAAAATGTGCTGAAATTGTCACCCTCAGGCTATCCAAGATGTAGGTGTAGTTTTTTTCTTCATCAGACCAGATTTAAAGAGACAAGACATTAACTGATTGACTGGAAATGTGGATTACTTGTGGATTTTTGTGATGTTTTTATCAGCCGTTTTGACTCTCATTCTGACGGCACCCATTCACTGCAGAGGACCCATTGGTGAGCAAGTGATGTAAAATTTCTGCAAATCTGTTCTGATGAAGAAACAGACTCATCTACATCTTTTTTTTAGCAAATTTTCATTTTTGAGTGAACTATTTCTTTAATATTCCTCTTCTATTCTTCCTCATTTCTTGGCCACACCTCAAAACCAGTGATGGCAATTTGATGCATGGAGTCATTGACAGACTTGAGGAGGTCCAGCATGGCATTTAGTGCCCCCTGCAGCTCAGATGCATACTGCGAGTTTGAGCTGTGTTTTAGTAGTTCCTAGTCAGAGAGACATACAGCATTTAGTATAATAGACATCTGTGGGGCAAAAAAAATATATAACAAGCATGGATATGTTTTGTCATAGTTAAGCACCTTCAGAAGAAGCTGGTACTTGGTTAAGCGTTGAACAGGTTTCAGCAAATATGAGTCCAGACCTAGTTTATGATCCAGCTTCTTTTTGCACTCCTACATAAGAAAAAAGTTCAAATTAGCAAAACAAACAATCTAAAACACTAAAAATTATTATAAAATATTACAGTAATCACTATCTATCCTTATCTGCTAGTGTTGTTTATTGTAACCATGTTAATCAGTTGTTAAAGTATGGTTGTGTGATATAAAAAATATCTACAACAATACCTGGATGAAGACTGAATCTGAACACTGCCTCCAGAGGGCATCTGAGCGAGGTTTGTTCTGGCAGTAGCGCTCGTACACCTGAAAATTTTCTTTCTGCAAAAACATTCATTACAAGAGAACTCTTAACGGGCATTAAGTATCCAGATAAGTGGTTCCTTTATTACTTTTCTATGCCGTCACAACCGAATCTTCAGAACAACAGCAGAATAAATCAGATTGTGAATGTGAGTTTGCAGTCTAAAACATTTCTTATTTTCATCAGTGTTGTGGAAACCTTGAAACATTTTTTTCAGGATTCTTGACCAGCGTTTGTTTTGAAATAGAAAATATTTAGCATCATTATAAATGTCTTTACATATACAGTATATGTATGACACAGATTGGCTCACCCGTTCCAGGAAGCGTGCTCCCACTCTCTCTGGGGTCTCTAAGCAGCTCTCGAGGTCCTGTAGGAATATCCTGCACAACAAAGACAGGATCAGCATGAATGTGTATTTATGCATCCATGTGTGTGGTCATATTTCTCACCTGCTGTGGAATTTATAGATCTCCGGCAGATTTCCGAACAGCTCTTCTTTCTTTTTTCGCAGTACAGATGGAAGTATATTAGAGAGAGATGGGTTATCCATCTCTGTCCTGTAACCCTGTCACAACATCACAGAGCAGTCATTTTTTTAGAACTATTACATTATAGCTCTAATTATACACTTTTCATGTTGTGTCTTTACTCATTGTGCCAAATCAGACCGAACACAGTTTATTTGGTTTTTATTTGGCAGTCTCCACCAATAACGGAGTCAAATGTGTGTGTAACTACATAATCAGGCTCTGAGTCACTGCGACACTATAAACTACAGTGTGAAAGGAAAGATGTGATTTCAAAATGAGTGCATCCAAAGGTCATCTACAATATTACCACTGCGAGGCAAATGGGATGAGGGAAAACAAAACACAGACCAATTATTTCAAGGTCATTCGGTCAAGACATTACCAGCAAAACAGACAGCAGCTCCTCCACATAGATTCTCTCCGTCTCAATCAGCTCCTTCATTACATGGCTGCAGAAGCGAGGGATGCATGGGCAATAACAGAGGAGAGAGGGGGAGAAAGATATGAGGACAGAACGGGAAAGAGACTGGTGAGAGACAGACAAAGAGAGGAGGTTGAGAAGAAATTCATGATTCAAGAACATATTTTTTTGTCAAGATATTGCTTAAATGCTCACCGTTTGTGCTGGTCGGGGTTCTCAACTCCCTCTGGGCTGTAAGACAGACAGCTGCGGTTCTCCTCGTAGTCGTGCATGACCTCTATCTACAAGAACCAGAATAAAGTTCCTAAAGCTGTCAGCAACGAGCAGACGAAGTGCGCTTTGTGCGATTTTGAGATGAACAAGGATGGTCAGCCAAACCTTTTTAGTGCTGGGACCTTTCCGTGAGGCCCTTTTACCAGGAAGTGCGAGATCAAAAGAAAACCTTAAACTGGAGTTCACGTCAAAACCTTTGAAAAAGACAAGAAACATTCAGACAGATGGAAACAGTAAGTTTGTCATGTGCAAATGTGGTTGAAATAGATAAACATACTGTGTTTTGGAGAGAATGCAGGGGATTTGCAGCGTGGCGAGTTCTCGGGCCTTGGAGCGACCAGCTGGATGGGTCTGACCTGAATATCAGCCAGTTTCCTCAGACAGGCCTGTCTGCTCTGGATCATTCCCTGCACTGTTGATAGCTTCTCTGTGACAGCCTCTATCTGAGACTAACAAGAAAGGAATGGGGTGAACTTAAAATAGGCACTTGATCGATAGAGTGCGAGTAAGGACACACTGTAGAAAAAGAGGGAGATGGCATTGATGCATTCCAGTGTCTATACTTCAGCTTCAGAGCTCAGATCTATCTGCCACAGGATAAATTGCAACTTTTTATCTTACAATTCTGAATTTTCTCGCAATTATGAGTTTGTATCTCACATAATTCTCTTTTATTTATTTATTTTTTTTGCAATTCTAGGAAGAAAAGTCAGAATTGTCAGATATAAACTTGAAACCACAAGAAAAGAGTCAATTCTGAGTTTATATCTCACAATTTTGTTAAAATTCTTACTCTGTGGCAGGACAAAAACAGAATTGCAAGAAGAGAAAAAACGTCTGAATTGTGAGATAAAAAGTCACAATAACCTTTTTATTTATTTTTTATTACATGGCAGAAACAGGCTTCCATTAAAATAATTTATTGGATTTTAGTATAAACTTCGTCTGATGCATTTCTGCTAGGAAGATTACATTTAATGTGGAAGCTAAATATTTTTATCTTTCCATTTATTTTCTTGCTGTCTAAGATACTGCAAGATATTAAAGGGATAGTTCGTCCAAAAATGAAAATTCTGTCATCTTTTCTCACCCTCATGTTGTTCCAAACCTATATATGATTTTCTTTATTGTACTGTATGAACCACTAAAAGAAGATATTATGAAGAATGTTGGTAAGCAGTTTTGACCAAAAAAAAAAAAAAAACTGAAACTTTATGTTCTTCAGAGGAAAGAAAGCAAAGGGTGAGTACATGATGACAGAATTTTCTTTTTTTTTTTTGGGTGGGTTACACATTTAAATCGCTTTTGTAATTGTCCAATGATATCATTTAAAATTATACAAATTATTTAAACTATAGAACAAATGAAGCTGAATGAGCACATCCTCAAAACCTGCATAAAGGTGGTCCAAAAGTATGAGACCACTTTAAAAAACTGCATTACAATCTGAGAAAATGTAATTAAAATGTATTTTAGAATGTGATTTGTAATGAAAATGTATTAAATAAGAAAAATGCCAAGTATATGCATTTTTACTACAGTGTTTTTGTGCTTTATTCCATAACCGTACCTGCAGCTGTGGTGTGAGTATTGCCTCAAACTCCAGACTGAGAACGCCCGGGTTAGACCGCACCACTGAGGGCGCCGTCTCCATCAGTCTCTCAATGTCCTGCAGGGCTGCCTGCGCCCCTTCTTTGGACTGAAACTTATCCAGCAGCTGGTTAGCCAGCAGATAGGCCCCCTCATCACACCAACGCACAGTCTGCCCATACAAAGATATGCAGAGTCTGTATGTGCTTTGCATAAAGTGCATATATCACATATTTCTTGCATTTGCATAGTTATTACCTCCTCCAACCGCAACAGCAGGTCTCGTATACGCGTGAGAGATGCCCGTTTGGCACGTAGAGCTGTAGTGAGAGTGTCAGAGTGATGCCTCAGTTCATTGCAGCGCTGAACTATTAGGGCAAGAGCGTAGTGATGACTCGCTGCCAGCTGGTGCCCATGCAGAATAATAATCTGAGCACGGCCCATTTCTTCCTGCAAAAACAACAGAGCACTTTTGGCTTTTAATCAATGTATCAGTTAAAAGGCTGGTCAAACTGATCTTAGCATCAACTTCAATATCAATCAATATTGGTTGTGTGCTCAAAAAGGCATGTTTACTAGTAGAAAAGAGAAGGTCAATTATTTTAATCTTTAACATATTAAACCTCTGCTGTGTTTTCCAGCATCTCGAGGTCTATGAGTAGCTGCTCCGTCTGGGCCACTGTTGTCCCCACAGATGCAATGGCTTTCTCCTGTGCACTGAGTTTCTCCAGAGTGTCTTCCATCTGTGCACAGACCAAAACCAAATAATTATGTTCACTGATGCATTTTTCCAAGGTTTTTCCTTAAATTGTTTATATTAAATGCTTAATATACAGTGAGAGTAGAGTCATCATGTAGTCAAAGGTGTAGTAATCAACATAACACTTAAAAAGCCATAGCAACTCGAATCTGTGATTTTTTTTTTATTCTGTTCATTTACAAGAATCCTCCAAATGAACTTTCCAATGGTGCATTGATTCTGTAAAATGACTTGCACTTCTCAATGCCATGCATAACAGAGATGAGGACCCTTGAAAGACAAATTGATTCACTTGAATGAATTGGGTGGTTACACATGAGTATGAACTGTTTGGGACAAACCGATGCATTACAATAAATTGGACTTTCCAATGCTGTACATAAAAAAGTGGATCACTTAAGACTATAATGACTCTCTGGCCTTCCAACGCTCTCTGACAAACCAAATCACTAAATAAATCTGACTTTGTAGCACTAAGGCGAGAGACCGGAGAATGTTTTTACTTTATCTGATGGTAGCAAACTTGCGCAAAGTATCATTCGCAGTATACAGTGACATTGAAAACAGCAATGTTGCACTGTACCCTCCGCAAATATCTGGGGATAAGTTGCTTGTTTCTAGAAAAGCTGGAAAAGTAGTATTTTAAAAGTACAATCACTAATTTTAGTACTCCAACACTGGTCTGCACCTCATGGAAGCTCATCTCGTACTGGAGCAGTTGAAGGTATTGTTGGAGCTTGAGGTGGTGCTTCTCAAAAAAGCCATCGAAAGCCATTTCCATGTCCCGTAACTGTGCCACGAGCCTGCAAGAAACAAATGGAACATGATGGGACTTTTTCACACACAGAACCTATCTAGAAAATTAAGTTGATTGCAATTTTTGCAGAAAGATGCATTGTGACCAAGTGGAAGTTAAATGGATGTCAACCAATCCAATACTGGATGAAATATTATAGAGGCAATAAATACAGCATGATTTTAAATACCTGAATCACATTCAAATTCCTTAGAGAGTTATTCATCTACCCAAAAGAGCTGATGACAATGATTTACTTACTCTGCTGGTGAGTAATAGCCTACGTACCTCTGCACTCTTTCTTTGTCTTGGCTGATGTCCCTGTCTTCTGCTGCAGCACCTTCCACAGCTTTTGAGGCCTCAAGGTTTGAGAGAAGCTGTCGTCCTTCCCTCATAACTGACCTAATGTCATCCTGTAATAGTTTTCAAACCATATGTCTAATTCAAATATAACTTAGGTATTTATATATATTCATACAGGTATTCATACATTTTTTTTACAGTATTACAGCTTTCTTTTAATGTGTGAGCAACTTGAGATGCTTTTATATTATTTTAGTTGTCTGATATTGGCATGTCAGTGGTGAAATATTCTGTTGTGAAAATCATCATACCAGTTATTGTGTTTTATATTTAATAGATTTTCCAAAATTCTGAGAGTACACTGTAAAAAGTGAAAGTTGACTTAACTTTAAAAAATTGAGGAAACCCGTTGCCTTAACATTATTAAGTACAAGTCAGTTAAGTCAACTTATCACTTTTTACAGTGTATGGGATTCAAAATCTAATTTAAACCTGGGAATGAGTTTTAGGATTAAAAAACTGCCAAAATGTATTTAAATTATAACAACATTATGCCGTAAAATTTCATATTATTTTTCTATTTAAAAAAAAAAAAAACTATGCTGAAAATATAATGCATTAGATAAAATTACATTAAATTAGAAAAAAAATGTCAGGCCCCAATGTTTATGTGCATAATAAATGCACAACTGCAGAATCATCCCCATACCTTCATCTGCCTGTATTTCTCAGTGTGTGATCTGAGTAAGTACTCAATGCCGCTGGCTTCATCAGGCAGCTCGATCTCAGACAGCTCTGTGCCGAATGTCTGCAGTAATTGAGCGATCTCCTTCACTGTCACTGCAAAACTCTCTATGGCCTGGAGGGGGCAGCACAGACAAAAATATGCATTACTCAGCATTTGCTGCTATTGTAGGTCAAAGCATGCAATCCAAGTAAACAGATACCATTTAGTAAGTGGTGTTTCTCTTATCTTATTAAATAGTGAAGCATGCAATGCGATTTTGTGATTTAATTTCAATTTGTGAAGCATATAATGCCATTTTTTGTTACAGTACAAATGTCTTCTTGTTTCCCTGCATGAAATCAATGTGCTGCTATGGAGTGCAACAGAATGCTTACCGTTTGCAGAACTATCCAGTCACTATGGCATTCCTCCAGCGTACCGCCAAACTCAGTGCTCAGTTGATTTTCATCAATGAAGCGAAGCAGGTCTGTCAGGGAGCTCAGCATTACCATCTGAATAAAGGAGGAAAAGAAGCAGGGAATTTATTTAGCATGGTATATTTAATGAAAATTGTGTTAAATAAGATTAAGAGTCCATTCATTAAGCAGGCTAACCTTTTAAAGGTGAAATGGCCTTTTAAAGGAATAGTGCACAAAAAATTGCTGAAAATGTACTCACACTCAGATCATCCAAGATATAGATGGGTTTGTTTCTTCATCAATAAACTCTCAGAAATAAAGGTACAAAAGCTGTCACTGGGGCAGTACCTTTTCAAGAGGTACATGTTTGTACCTAAAGGGTCCATTTTGGTACCTTAAAGGTACATATTAGTACTTAAAGTGTACATATTTGAACCTAATAGGTACAAAGGTGTACCTTTTGAAAAGGTACCGCCCCAGTGACAGCTTTTGTACCTTTATTTCTGAGAGTGTACAGATTTGGAGAAATTTAGCATTACATCACTTGCTCACCAGTGGATCCTCTTCAGTGAATGGGTGCCGTCAGAATGAGTTCAAACAACTGATGAGATGCTGATATCACAATAATCCACAAATAATTTACACAACTCCAGTCCATCAATTAATGTCTTGTGAAGTGAAAAGCTGCATGTTTGTAAGGTGTTTAACGTTAAATTATCACTTATGGCCAAAATCTATTGTTCCATCCAGGTTTTTCTCAGCTTTTTGGACTCTCATTCTGATGGCACCCATTCGCTGGAGATGATCCATTGGTGAGTTAGTGATGAAAATTATAATCCTCCAAATCTTAGATGGCCTAGGGGTGAATAAATTTTTGCATTTTTCATTTTTGGTGAACTATTCCTTTAATGGCCTTATTATGGATGAATAAAGTTGAAAATAAATAGATTTAAAATGTCAAATGTTGTCTCACATTATTAGTGGGCATTCAAATGAATGACTCAGAATTATACAATTTGATGTTTGTTTTGCTTCTCAAGACATCAGGTATGCATCTAATGACTATATCATAAAGAACCTATTGTTTTTGCACCACAGAGGAATCTCGTCAGCTCTTACCGGCATCTTGAGAGCAAAGTCGTCCTGACTGAAGCGGAAACCCAGGTCTGTTCCAGTGGTCTGCAGGTGGGTTTTGGGTCTCAACACTAAAACTAAGTGCAGATGTCCAGGGAATGACATCTGAAGATGAGATATGATATTTCATATGGACACATTCAACTCACATCCAATCACATAAATCCGGATGATTTAAAGAGCAATAATATCATAACAATTTAATCAGAAACAGCAGGGTCGCTGCTTGTATATCATCCCCCTACTTCTAATGTGTTCACAGATGTAGAAATCTAGGTCAGACACCCACCTATGTCCATAAATGTACATATTTAAATTATAATTAAGTAAACAGATGAAACATCAAAGACAGAACCCGAAGTACAATTACAATGTGTTTTTTAGCCTTCAAAATACTAAAATGTGAAGCTAAAACCTCTTGTAACACCTTCCTTGCTGATTCAAGCAGGAAATTCCATCTAACTAGCAACTACTATGCACTTTTTCAGACTCTTAAAGACAATCAATGTCCATGGAAATCCAAGGCTGACTCTGTTTAACTGCTAATGCTGAGAAGTCAGTGTAAGCTGTCTGTCTTCTCCCTTTTGATTGACATATGATCAGTAAACCTCATCAGAGACACTTTTGCTGCCATAATCAGTAGTCCTGCAGTTTACTTCATCATCAGGGGTTAAAATATACCTTTGTGGTGCATATGTGTAATGACTAGTAATAAAACACACATGCACAGCCAAAATAATTATTTAGTCTATTATTATTGCGTTAGTCATTATCCATACACGGAGTCACAAGCGAAGTGGTCGGCTGTTTCAAACACCGATCATCGCACATGCCTGTAATCAAATGTAAAACGCACCAATGCTGACTGCAATAATTATTCCGATCCTAACTAATAGTCAGTATTACAAACGCGCGCGTTTATAGTCTTGTTTATAGTTTCTCATTAATCTAAAGCAAACCAGACTCCCACCCGCCGCCCTGCATTAGCGTTCGTCAGTTCTGCAGCATAAACCCGGTCCAAAACAGAGAAGAATCCATTTTACCGCAGCCCTCTGGATCCGGGGCAGTCCCCTGAGTGGATTAGCCTCCGCCATTGTTTCTAATTTGCCCGTTTCGTAGGGATGTAGACCCACTTCTTAGCCTCACAACTTCCCTCCCTCCATGACTTTGTCTGCGGGACTGTGAGCAGCAGCAGCAGCAGCAGCAGCGATCAGCCGCAGAGCGGATGCTGCAGTGCCGACGACACCTTGACCGCACTTATCTGCTCATTACTGTCACACCTATAATACATGGCCCTCTTACGCAGAACAAAATTTATCTACGAAACCATAGTTTTGTGTAATTTGCTCGAATCAGATCTGATTGGGTTACATTGCAAGCGTCACACTCTAGTGAGGGGCACGAATGATCAAATCCAGCACCATGGACAGAGATTGATAAGCACTCGTGCAGTAATTCGGCCATATATACCTACTTCCCACCTACCTCACATATAATAATCATACAAATGTATACACATACTATACACCTAAAATATATGTGATATAAAAATGAAATATTATATGAATACAATACATATTTTATGAATTTTATTATAAAGTAATATTTATTATGTATTACATAATAAATACGTAATAAATATTTACAGAAATTTATAATAATGGAATAAGTGGGTAATGTTTAATATATTTTATAAATTACCCGGTTATATATTATTTTTACTAAAATCTAATTTAATATGACTGAACCTCCTTGACTATAGGTAAAACATTATTACATTATATACACACACACACACACACACACACACATTAATGTGTGTGTATGTATTTATGTATGTATCTATATACAGTAAATATAGATATATTTATATTCAATTTGATTTGTAACAAATTACATAATATATAAAATAAATATTCATATAAATGTATAATAGCAAAATAATTTATTACAAAATATATAATTTTATTCAAAAGTTGATTTTATATTATTTGGTTAAAATCATTTAATATAACTGAATCTACATAAAACATAGCATGCACATGTTTTAGATATAAAGTTATGAAGTATATATATATATATTCAGAAACTAAGAAAAAAGGGTACAAAAACGGCACTTATATACTTATATTATACATACATACATGCATATGTATATCTCAGAAAAAAAGTACAAAAAGGTACTAAAATGTAAATATGTATATGTAAATGTGTATTTTTTTGTGCATATATATTGCTAGTGATCACATTTATCCACCATAAGGGTAAAGATGGTGACCTAAGTTTTTAGACTTCGATTTCAGATATAATAGATACTGATTATGGATGAGAAGCGTGAGAAGTATGAATGTCTCTGATGTGTTTGATAACCATATAACTACACTAGACTTCCATTAAAAGATATTAGAAAATGCTGGCAGTCAATCAAATTAAGGATAGGCCTATGAACTTTGACCAAAGATCTGGATGGTGCTCAACACGTTCCTGGCATGTTACAGGGCTTTTATCGCCAGCCACTGTGATTAGGCTTTTTAATCTTTGTTCTGGACATTCACAATGAGAGTGAACAAATCTTTAAAAGCTTCATTATTGTAAATATTACTTTCTATTATTACTGGAAGCATGCAGATAAGTTATGAATTTGAATTAAAAGATTCTCCGAGCCTTGTTATCATGAGAAATAATGAGTGGCCGGTTTTCTGCTCTTAGGAACGCAAATTTTGAACCATTTCACTTGTCATTTGCCACCCACACAACTTTTCGACTTTGTGGTGCACATAATAGGCAGAAGCCTGTATAGGGGACACTAACTCTTCTTCAATCCATCCTTTAGGCATTATTTAAATATTTTTTTAATAAAGACCACTGATAGCATTTTTACAATTCCAAGCAAAATTAACTCAAGTTTTAGCCAAGTTTACTATTATTATTTTTTTATAATCAAGAGTCATTTGGTGCATTTTCAAGAACACTTAAATAAGCAATAACGCATAAAAGACTAAATGTTTGAAAACTGTGTTTGGTGACTCTTGTTCTGAATGTTCAGAACAAAGATTAAAAAGCCTAATCAAAGTGGAAGCCTGAGTACATGCCAGAGAGGTACTGAGCACCGTCTAGATCTTTGAATCCTTGGGCATTTAAAAAAGGTCAGGCCAAAGTTCATAGGTCTTTACTTCGTTTGAGTGACATTGGTTTTGTCACAGAGGACTGCAAACACTTTCTAATAAAGAGGGAATCCACCCTGTGCGCTCAGTAGACGCAATCCCATTACGGACAAAGTTGGTGTGTAGACAGATTAGGAGAGATTAAACTCTGAAGCAGTCTGTGCCAACTATGGGCTAACAGCACCAGAACCTAACTTGATATCAATAAATTACCTTTATATGGAAGTTCGGCTAATGTGAACGCTGATGATACAGATGCCATCTAGGGAGAATGTGTAGCTTTGCATATATTTAGAAGGTGTGAGGTAGACTTCTTTTAAGTCATTGATTAACATTGTTTTGGATCATAAATTATTCGAGATTCAAAAATGTTTCAAAAGCAAATCTGCCGCTACATTATAAGTGCCCGTCACTGGTTGAGTCAGAAAATGTTCAAATTTTCAAAAATATTCAACAGTCCTGTATACGATGGATACAAGAGTTCAATTCCTTTTCTGAATAACTCTAAAATATTTTCTTTGATTATTCATTTAGAAGTTGTTTAGAAATAAGTACATCTGTGTTTATACGTGCACTACAGTCTTTGACACTTTGTTACCTGGGCTTTACCTCTTTCTCAAACAAGCCTGCCCACTCCCTCCCTAAAGTGTAATTACAGACGCCCATGAGCTCCTCTGTAATTACCTTTGGATTAAATCCTAAGTCTTCACACTTTGAACTAAAAATGGACTTTAGATATTAGAAGTGAAAGACTACGATCTTTTTAAACCATTTTTAAATTACTTATAATTATCAACCTCCACACCGTATCTAATGTAATTAATGATCTTAAATGTGTAATTTTGTGTTGTTTTTTCTTATGCATCAATAAAATGTCCCCATATAAGAGAGGTTTGTGTGACAGTTTTAACTCGCTTTAATTAAATCAATTAACGTCTCGTCATTGATAATTTGTCGCCATTTATTATCTCCTAAAAATAAAGACATATACTCTTAACTTAATGTTTTGACTCGACTGTAGCTATTTAAGTGAATTCTTAGCAATAAGTGGATTACGCTCAAGAAATGTCCTTAGGGTGCCAAATCTCGCACCAGTGAGACACGCGCCACCTGACTGCTTGAGCTTCTGGGATTGGTGGAGAGCCTTTAGATAAACATGATGCCGTTGGACTGCCGGTACCTGATAGGAGGGAACAGATGGAAGCAAAGGCCATCTCAGTGAACACTAACTGACGCTAAGAGATTTACTTGTGTTGAGCAAAGGGGGATTTCATAACAAGCTTACATACACCTTTTGTGCAAGGAAGCTCCTTTAATATGTAGGGATATAATTACATTTGTAATTAACTATTCGCTACACATTTTGCCACAGGTGTGTTAAAAAATAAATGAATAAATAAATAAGTAAATAATTGGCACACAAATAAACTTTAGAAGATAACAGCTCAATCTGATTAAACAAAAATAAAAGATTTTTCTATCTTTTTGTTACATATTTGTCTTTAGGGGTATATGTGAAATAAAGACTATAAGCGTATAATTAAAAGTATATAATTTAAATAATAAAGAAAACTATTTAATGACCACCACTCAGTACAAAAACCTTTCATATAAGTCAAAGGCTTAAGAAAATTGCTCAGGGGTCACTGGACTTTCTAGCCTGTTGGCCATCTGGTGCAGCGAGACTCCTACTTTATCCTTCTTTTTGGGTTTCCTTAATTAACTGTACTTTAAGTCATAATCTTGTTTGTGAGAAAAAGGACAAATAAATGATTAATAATGGAAATCCTACAATATATGCACACTGTTTTGTAACTAAAATTGTGTACAAACAATATGTACAGAGCTTTAATGAGGTAGTGTACAGGGTGCATGGTCTATGTTTAGCCATGACATCACTCACGGTTGTTTTGAAGTTGAAGTGTCCTGCTCACGTTCCAACTGCATACCAGCTATTTCTATTTGTGTAGGGATACTTTGTTTACTTACATTTTCTAAGGCAATGTTAAATAAAAAGATCTGCATTTTGAGTGGCTCAGTTAGGTAATGACGGAATGCAAGAAAATTGAATCATCGCCTCATTTACTGCAGTTTTTTTTATTTAACTGATTAACACAGAGACATGAATTTAGCTGACTTAATTTATTCCACACAAAATACCCTGTCTTTAGACTATGAAGACTATTTGCAGTGTATATTAAATATTTAAAAAATGTTAATTATATTTTTATTATTTTATATATATATATATATATATATATGCATTTTACCAAAATGTATTTAGATGCTTCATTACTACCTGCACTTTGTATTTTATTGGCTCTGTCCTATTATAATGAAGTACATTACTTTTTCAAAGAACACATCAATTTATCACACTGTACCTTCTTTAAAATCTGAAATGAGCTTATTGTTATTATTATTAAACTACTGTAATTAGCGGTATGACAAATCATTTTGATTTAGAACAGTAAAAAAACAGGACTTATTGGTTTATTTCACTCAATTCAATTGTAAATCGGACTATACTGAGATAAAAAAAAAAAAAAAATCTTGCCCCAAGACATTACTGTCATGATTTTCCTTAACATTTTTTCATTTCCAAGGATGAAAACGTCATACATTTTATACTAAACCATTTCCCTGTAGTTCTTTGATTTTATTCCCCATTTTTATTTATAAACATATTGTAGCCCTAAATAGCAGGTTAAGTGTTTAATTGGATTGACAGAAAGACAGCAGCTTCTTCAACAGAGCAGCATCGGCCAGCAGAGCAAAGGTCTGAGTATAAAACCCTGTGCTTCTGACTGTCATCTGCACTCTCTGACTTCAACAGACAGGCTGTGGATTACCAGAGAGCGGGAGCAGATCGTCCTATCACCCTACCAGTGAAAAGGTAAGAGCTCAGTGACTTCACATTATAGGACAGCATTGGTTCAGTTGTTTTTTGAGAAACAAAACAAATGGAGAGGGGGGGAAATTTTAAACCTTTTGACAGGTTTCCACATGGTTCTTTTCATTTTTAATGCATTTATAAAAGCCTGTGTTT
This sequence comes from Onychostoma macrolepis, assembly GCF_012432095.1. Taxonomy (NCBI): domain Eukaryota; kingdom Metazoa; phylum Chordata; class Actinopteri; order Cypriniformes; family Cyprinidae; genus Onychostoma; species Onychostoma macrolepis. Next base: position 11,196,008 of record NC_081164.1, on the reverse strand, counting down.
TTAAGATGCACAGAGTAACTGACAACCTTTTAATGTCTCTTTTTTTTATCAGTTCTTTTTTAAAATGTAAATTGCACACACAACCTTTCTGATTTCTCTTCATGTTAGTTCTAGTCATAATATATTCCATCCATGTGATTTGCATGCAAAAAAATAAACTTTGCATATTTAGAGAGGTTTTACAGCAAAGCATCTGAGTTCACTGGATGAGCAATGCCTTATCTTAAATTTGGTATTTGGTATTTTGGTATTATATTTGGAGAAAAATAAAAGTGGGGCTGCAATCTCATTCTCAGAGATTAATCTCTACATTCATTCACACACACACACACACACACACACACACATCACGGCTTCTTATACACACATAGTGATGTAGAGGCAATAAAGATGCACACAATGTTATTTTAGTACCACTGAGGTGCTATTATAGATTTTATTCCTATTTATTAATATTTTCTGTTTTCTTTTTAATTTTAGTTATTTTTTACAAATATGTCTATATAGTTTTCATTTTTATTCTAGTTTTAGTTGTTTTAGTATGGCAAGTTAATCTAAATGAAAATGAGAAATGTTGCCTTGGCAACTAGCTGAAATAAAATAAGTTCAAATTTGTTATGCATTTAATTTCAGTTAAATTGATTTAATATCAAATAATAAAGCAGAATTTTTTGTGCTTTCAGTTCACACACTCACAGTCTTGTCACCTTGACAACAGGCCTGTTGTTTTTATCACTGTTCATAATATTCTCTTTTTCATTTATTTCAGGAAAATCCTTCTACGATGGTAGACAAGTAAGTTTTGTTTCCTTTTTGCTTTTGCTCTCACCTGACATTTTTAATTTTGTATTCAATACTTGAGTTTTTTAAATATTCACGTTACTGTAGGCAATGAGAAAGGGTCAATGCAAAGTGCAAACTGCAAACATTGTTAATGTTTTGAATGATTTGAGAGATTAGAAATGAAGAAACCACTTAATATAGCATATCTAAGTAGGATAGGATAGGATATCTGGTATGTTTATTAATCCCCTGAGGGAAATTCAACAGTAGACGCAGCACATATTGAAAAACCATTACATGTGTCAGTGAGGACGTTCTTGTAAGTTTAGAATAGATTTTATCAGGTGGAAACATTCACTGGAGTCCAACATGAATGTGTCATAAGCTGGCAGTCACAATCAATTACCAGGCGTCTCGTTTGGAGTAAACACAAGCTGCCTCCATTCATGGAGCCTGGATTAGCAAAGGGTAGTCCAGGACTTGGCTTTGAAGTGTCTTAAAATACTAAGCTTTAACAGCTTGATAAATGCTCAGGACGAGAAGGTCAAACCTGCAAACGCAGTGCTCAGGTAGAGGTGGCTGAAGAGGTTAACACCTGAGATGTAGGCCTAATAGGTCAGGTGACCCCATCTCACTCTTCTTTGCATCCCACCCTTTTACTAACTAAACTCTTTATCTTGTTTTATCAAATCATATTTCTTACTGTTTCTTTTCCCCATTTTCCTTTTTTTTTTGCATGTTCAAAAAGAGTTTTCAAAAAGACCAGTGGAAATGGCCAGGTATGACTGAACTCAGCTGACGACTTGCTGTTTTGTCAGTTCCTTAATATATTGCCACAGATGCATTTTGAATTTTCATATTACATTATGTGTAGTATAATACATTCATATTACATTTTGACAATATATGCATGTAATGCACTGTTTGTGTTTCAGCTCACTCTCTACTTGGGGAAGAGAGACTATGTTGACCACGTTGACTCAGTTGACGCCGTTGGTGAGAAACTGTCTGCTTTTATTATTGAAACATAGAAAACAGGTAATATCCAATAACTAAAGTGGAATTGTTTCTTATTATTAAACAGAGGGTGTACTGAAAATCGATCCTGCAGACCTTGGAGACAGAAAAGGTATTGTCAGTATCAATGTGCCTCAGTAAAATAGAACAATATTTAATAGTAAATAATAGCCTGTTTGTTGATTTATTTGAAAGAGAGGTCAAAATGACTTCAGGATAGTAGAAGAAAAATGAATGGATTCATGTAAAAGCCATTGTTTGACCAGTTTCTTGCTTCATGCAGTTTGGATTCAGCTGGCCTGCGCTTTCCGCTATGGTCGCGAAGACCTGGACGTGATTGGGCTTTCCTTTAGAAAAGACATCTGGATTCAGCACATACAGCTATACCCTGATGCAGGCCACAAACCCACCCTGACAGAGATGCACGACACGCTCCTGAAGAAAGCTGGAGAGCAGGGTCATCCCTTCACTTTTAATGTAAGGCATCTGCCAGATAATTTAATATATATTTTCTCTTGTTCCACTTTTTTATTATTTGTTACTTTTTATTATGCTAATCATTTATCTCTTTATTTACTATTTATTACAAAATCGTTTGCACAGAACTGAAAGGACTTAAATTGAAATGATCTGTCTTTCAGATTCCTACCAACCTTCCCTGCTCTGTTACACTTCAGCCTGCCCCAGATGACAAAGGAAAGGTGAGATGAAAATAGGACTGAATGATTTATATTATCTTCAAATAGAAATGTGCTTAATGGACTTGCTCACGGCTCTGTTCTTGCAGGCTTGTGGTGTTGACTTTGAGGTCAAGGCCTACTTGGCCCAATCAGCTGATGACCCCGATGAGAAGATCGACAAGAAGTAAGTGTCATTGGTTATTTTGTACAATCAGCCCATGTTAAAACATTGATAATTCTCTGAACTTTACTAATCATTTTTTCTGTCCTCTCCCTCCACAGGGACACCTCTCGTCTTGTCATTCGTAAAATCCAGTTTGCTCCTGATAACACGGGATCTGGACAGAAAGCTGAGCTCTGCAAGAGCTTTATGATGTCTGATAAGCCTGTTTTTCTGGAAGCCTCTCTGGACAAGGAAGTATGTAACCTCTGATGCATTTCAAGCTTTGATGTTCACCAAATCAAGAAGAAACTCATGTGTCTTTTTTGTTCTGATAACAGATCTACTACCACGGCGATCCCATCCCAGTCACTGTTAAGATCAAGAATGAGACCAACAAAGTTGTGAAAAAAATCAAGGTTACAGGTGAGATTAAAAGATGTATATATAACAAATAATGTAGCTTATTGTTAAGTGGTTGACTGTTTAGTATCCAACTAATTACTTGACTACTTCCAAATAAAATTAGCAGATCTAGGAAATCAGGTGCCAGGGATAAGTTAATTATATATTTTAGTAGTCATTATAATTCATTTAAAAAAAATAGCCACAGAATGCAGACATTGACCAATCAGAGTTGAGTATTACACCAGGTGGTACAATATATATAACTGATTTTGCATCCATTATTCTCATAGTTGACCAAACCACAGACGTCGTTCTCTATTCAGCTGACAAATACACCAAGAATGTGCTGTGTGAAGAGTTTGGGTGAGTCTTATTTTTTTTCGACCGTGATATATGCCAGCCATAGTGAAGATTTCTTCACTGATTAGTCTTAAGTTCTCTAATGCTCTCTGCAGGGAAAGTGTAGAAGCAAATGCAAATTTTGAAAAAACCCTCCAAATCACTCCTCTGCTGGCAAGCAACAAGGAGAAACGTGGCCTGGCGCTGGACGGCAGGCTTAAAGATGAAGACACCAATTTGGCCTCAACCACTATGTGAGTGTTTGTTTCAGCTTTACAAACTTTCATAAAGAGTTTTACAGAATGCCTCATAAAAATGAAGTAAAGTGCTCATAATCAAGTTTTTACAATACATTCACTTCTTCAGAATAAGGGGAGGTGTGGACAAGGAGATGCTGGGAATCCTTGTGTCCTACAAGATCAAGGTTAACCTCATGGTATCAGGAGGAGGGTAAGGTTTTCTTTCTTTGACAAATTTGTCCAGTTTGTGCTAAACTGACTGTTTATAAATAAACGACAATTATACGTTTTTATTTATATATTTATTTCTCTATTTTTCAGTCTGCTGGGAGGCTTGACAGCAAGGTAAATTAAAAATGAAATGCTGCTGAAATGCATTATGAGAAATCAGCAACGCCCCTTTATCTAACCTTTTGTTTTTCTCCATGCAGTGATGTGACAGTAGAGCTGCCTCTGACCCTGATGCACCCTAAACCCAAAGGTATACAAACTTTTTCATCAATATAGCTATTGCCAACTGCAAGTTTTAAACGATTGTTTAACCAATGTTTATCACCATAAATAATCTCACTCCCTTTCTTTGTGTTTCCCTCTCTGATTATAACAGATTGAATGCCCGTATCAGATTCCACAGGACAGATGTTATCCTCGAGTACATTCCCTCAGCACTTTCACAGCAAGACAGAAGAAGCAAAGCTGCATCGCTCCCTAATAAGCAAAGAAGGCATTTCAGAATGTCAGGAGTATCTCACAACGCAGAAATCACATCACTACCACTTAGAGCAAAGTCGATAGGTCATACTGATGGTAATAAAATGACAGTTTAAAGCATAAATCCAACTTGATAACATAGGGTGAATAGTTGCCTTGAGGTTCTCAGTCCAAGAATAACATAACTCTTCTTTGTGAAAGTGTTCCCTAATGGTCATCATCTTACCTATAATTGAACCCATAGAATACAAAGTTTGTCTGAGCGATGCATTTCAATGTATGGAGTTTGATCACCTCATTATGTATGCTTGTGTTAACTTGTCTTGCGTAGAGTCTAGAGTCATTTAAACCAGCAACATTTGAATCACAGCAGCTCATGTGATTTTGTGTATTGTTTGTTTTGTCATGTGTGGAAATCTTGACTCCTGAGTCATTAAACCAAATAAAAGACCAATAAAACTGTCATTGTCATTTGTTTTTATATTGATTTCTATAAATCAGAAAATATGAAGAGTTTAAACTTTGTAGAAATTATAAAATGACAACTGACTGAAGCAATTTCAACAACTTGCAGTTGTTCAATGATTTTCAGACACACTATTTATTCGTCAGAACTCAGCTACTGGCGCATGTTGTCACAAAAGATCATTGTAAGTTAAACAAGTTTTTTTTTTCTGGCCAATAATCGTGTCTAAATTGTATGCAGTGACAGAAATCTATATGAACATCTTCTGTTAATGACTTAATGAAAAAAATTACTTGACACTTTTTCAAATGGAAAAATAACATTCTAGCTAGAATAAGTTAGGTTTGTGCGTCTACTACTAGTTTAGAGACTGGAGATTCTCGGAGATTACATAACCCAGTTCTCTTGCTTTATTTAAATTCTAATTATAACCATCTCATCAGAATTTTTGATGGTCCAGTGTTGATAATCTGCTAAAATCTGGATTATTAACTAGCTCAGATAATTAATTTAATTATGGGTATATTCCATCATATTTACAAATTGTAAAAACTGCAGTTGTTACCTTAAAGGGGTCATACAATGCCAATTTTCCACAAGTTGATATTATTCTTTAGGGTCCAAATGAAAACTCTGTAACAGTTTGGTTAAAATTTCTCATTGGTAGTGTAAAAAACAAATTTTTCACCCTGTCAAAAGCAGCTCTTGTCAGAGCAAGTGGTATTGTGTCATTCTCCTTTAAATGTTAATGAGCTCTGCTGACTCCGCCCCTCTCTTCCGAGCCGCTCTCTGAGGGACTGTTTACTTTAGCTGCATTCATTGTGAAACTTGCTAATTAGCACATTATTAGGAAAGGCCATTTGCAAAGATTCATTTAAAAACCTTGTATTCACTTTTTCTGGAGGTGAAGCTGGATCACGAATGATTCGCGCGAACATAGACGCATTTATGTAGATGGAGGGCGCATTCCCTTCAGAACAAAACCTAATCCTCTTCAGCCGCTCAGATGATGGGAGTAAATGACTACTGCTATGTTCATTATTACATCCAACAACAAAACACCTCAATCGCTTAGGAGTAATTCTTGTCTAAATCTGCTCCGGTGTTAGGAGATTTTCGGTTTCGGAGATTTTCTGTTTCAGTGGGCGGAGCATAGGCTACATGAATATTAATGAGTTTCCCAGACAATTTCAGTTTAAGCTCCTTGTATCTCAGCAGGTTTAATGGAATATTTTTTTAAAAAGGTAAATATAGTTACAGTGTTGCATAAACCTATGCCTAAACTACATTTGTTCATCATTTCGTAACAGTTTTGATTAGTTTGCAGTGTTTTGTCCACACAAACCTTGCACATTTTGTGCAGTGGTCCCTGACTGAATGATTGCAGGCATTCTTTGTGTAATGTTAGGATAAATCACCACAAAATGTTGTATACATTGATTTCAGTTCGTTGTGCTGTTCATTTGTTGCTCGCAAAGCTTTAAAACTGTGTCTTATTAATTGTTATACATTGTTGAATACATTATGCCTGCTACAAATGAAATAAACGTCACAATCTTTTCACTTCGCATTGCATTTCGGGAAGGCGCCGCCATATTAGCAGAATACGCTGTCCGTTCCCATGGTTACTTCTCATTCTCTAAATGGATAACTGCTTATCTTTTGTTTTGTTTTTGCCTTTAAGTTAACCAATCATTAATTCTTCATTGTATGGTTTGCAGGGAAGAGAAGCCAATTTATCGCATTGCATGATAATTAGATTTTTTTTTTCTCTTAGATTTTGTAGAATTTAATTTACAATGTTGATCTGATTACCGTGAAACGCTGGATGCTCGCTGCTGTTTCAGCCGTCATATTAAATTTAAATAAAAGTGTGTTCAACAAGCTGACAGAAGTCAAACCGTTTCTTTGTTGGAAACTTTTAAATGACAAAGTATAATTGTTGTTATTATAAATATTCATTTTTCCATGGCCATGGAGGAGAATCAGAGACTGTGAGACACATTCAGCGGACAGTCACGAACTCACTGTACTTTTTATATTTCTTTCAACAAATGACAAGCAAAATCAAATCCCTAGGAGCTTGTGAAGAGTTTTGTATTATTTTAAAATGCTGGTTTAATGTACATTACTAAGTGATGCTAAAAGACATGCAGGTGAGTGACATGTTTAAACATTAAGCATTTTCCTCCTTTTAGAAAATCGTAAAGTAGAAAGCGCTTATAGATTAAGACGGTGATATTTAATGTTCATATTTTGGGCTCATCTGTTTTTCTGCACATATAATGATTTATTAGTAAGGTGTGTACAGAATGTGATATTTTATTATCACTGTATAGGTGCATTAAGTGTGTTCTTATGAGAGGAAAATGCTTAACGTAAATAAACGCGTTGCATTCACATTTTGAGCTTATGCGTATCTGCACATATATATACTTTACAATTTTGTCTTTATCACTATCTTGGTACATTAAGCCACTTAAGCATTTTAGAAATCCCCCTGTTCAAGTTCTGCTAATTCACAAGTCTAGTGAGAGTCATACTAGCAAAGAAGGTAACGTTAATTATTAAACCAACACAATCAAATCTTTCAAAAACACACAGAAATGTGATTATTTTATTGAGTGAGAGGCAGTGGGTTTAATCAGTGACAATAACAGATTTACTATTCGGCGTCTTCTCCGCGACCTGCTTCCTTTGTATGTAACTGTTACACATAGAAAAAAGGCGGAAAAACACACTGCTTTATTCAGTTTTCTCTCAGAACGATGATCTGAGTTACTATTGCAATACTTGATGCAGCATGAATGACATACAATTGTGAAATTTTTCACAATCGCGAAAAAAAAAAAAAAATCAAATATGGCGCTATCCTGCAAATATGGCGGATAAACAAAGCAGTTTCCCAGAACTCAACGCGGCGTTATGTCACATTCTCATTCTCTATAGGGTGTGATGATCTATGTCTTAACTTACTCTGTTCAACATTCTCTGTGTTGTTTGGTTATAAACTAACTGTACTAACTGCTGGAAAAAAAGTTGCTGAAATTGTTATTGTTTTATTTATTTATTTTTTTTCATGTTTCCCATATATAATATTTAAACATTTGTACAAACAAATATAAATTAAGATGATCATGTAAAGGTGTAAGGTTTCCCTTGCACAGTGAAACCAAGAATCCCAGAACACCTGGATGATTATGTCTACACTGATTTCCAATAGTAGTGCAGATATAGACATGTGAACCAACAACCGTTTCAGTTATTTATTGTTATACTCTTCTGTTACCTTTTATGTTTTAAAACGGTCATCCTCTGGCAATGAATGAAATAACATTCACCACCATATCAGTGGCCTAAGAAGAATTTTGCAACCTACACTGATGTTATTCTCTGTCATCTGTTCTTTGACCATGTGCTGCACTGTACTTGGATGATACACAATGATGATCATTTATACAAATGCATGATCTATTTTGATGCACAACATTATAAGCCATAAAGTTTCATAAACATATATTATTAATTAGGCTTTAAATAGAGGCACTTTTCTATAAAAAATAAAGTGGAATAAAGATTGGATTGTGGCCTTGATATAGACCTATAATGTGTGTTGGTGTGGAAGTTTGATATTATGTGAGACAGTGACATTTTGTTTTTAAAAATATGAATTCAATAATGATTCACACTCAAAATGTAGTCATGGAGGATGTGATTAATATAAGTTTTCCTCAATTTTGAGTATGAATCACTATTGAATTCTTGTTACAAACTAAAAAAGAGTGTGATGTAAATATCCTTGTAGGATCTGCTGTATAAAAACATGACACATAATAAAGTTATTCTAAGATCATATGTAAGAGAGGTAAAACAACAACAACATATTTCTAAACTTGATTCTGGCATTTAACTAATGACATTACCATTCAAAGGTTTTGGAATTACTATGTTGTTGTTTTTGTAGTATTATTATTATCATTTATTATTTTTTTAAGAAATGTATGCTTTTGTTTGACAGGGATGCATTAAATTAATTAAAAACGACAGTAAGTACATTTATAATGTTACAAAAGATTTCTATTTCAAATAAATACTGTAGAACTTTCAGTTCATGAAGGAATCCTGTTACTGTGTAATGGTTTCCACACTTCATTAAGCACAACAGTTTTCAACTCTGATAATAATCAGAAATGTTTCTTGAGCAGCAAATCAGCATATTAGAATTAATTCTGAAAGATCAAATGACACTGAGGAGGAAAAATCGAAATCTATATATATATATAGTGGTGTGAAAAAGTGTTGGCCCCCTTCCTGATTTTTTATTTTTTTGCATGTTTGTCACACTTTAATGTTTCAGATCATCAAACAAATTTAAATATTAATCAAAGATAACACAAGCAAACACAACATGTAGTTTTTAAATGAAGTTGTTTATTATGAAGGGAAAACAAAATCCAAACCCACATGGCCCTGTGTGATAAAGTGCTTGCCCCCTCCTATTAAATCATGAAAGAACTGTGATTAACAACATTATTTTAGACAGCTGAGTTAAATTTCACTAGCCAGACCCAGGCCTGATTACTGCCAGACCTGTTGAATCAATAAATCACTTAAATAGAACCTGTCTGACAAAGTGAAGCATGTTTAAAGAGCAACACATCATTCCACGATCTTAAGAAATTCATAAACAGATGAGAAACAAAATAGTTTACATGTATCGGTCTGGAAAGGGTTATAAAGCCATTTCTAAGGCTTTGGGACTCCAGCAAACCATGGTCAGAGCCATTATCCACAAATGGAGAAAACTTGGAACAGTGGTTAACCTTCCCAGGAGTGGCCGGCCTACCAAAATTACTCCAAGAGCACAAAGACGACTCATCCAGGAGGTCATAAAAGAACCCAGAACAACATCTAAAGAGCTGCAGGCCTCACTTGCCTCAATTAAGGTCAGTGTTCATGATTCAACAATAAGAAAGAGACTGGGCAAAAACAGCATCCATGGGAGAGTTCCAAGGAAAAAGCCATTGCTGACCAAAAAGATCACAAAGGCTCGTCTCACATTTGCCAAAAAATATCTTGATTATCCCCAAGACTTTTGGGCAAAATATTCTGTGGACTGATGCGACAAAAGTTGAACTTTTTGGAAGGTGCGTGTCCCGTTACATCTGGCATAAAACCAACACAGCATTTCTTAAAAAGAACATCATACCAACAGTCAAACATGGTGGTGGTAGTGTGATGGTCTGAGGCTGCTTTGTAGCTTCAGGACCTGGACGACTTGCCATAATTGATGGAATCATGAATTCTGCACTCTATCAGAAAATCCTGAAGGAGAATGTCCGGCCATCAGTTTGTGACCTCAAGGTTATGCAGCAGGACAATGATTCCAAAAACAGCAGCAAGTCCACCTCTGAATGTCTCAAGAAAAACAAAATTAAGGTTTTGGAGTGGCCAAGACAAAGTCTGGACTTAAATCCGATTGAGATGCTGTGGCATGACCTCAAACAGTCCATTCATGCTCGAAAACCCTCCAATGTGGCTGAATTAAAACAAGTCTGCAAAGAAGAGTGGGCCAAAATTCCTCCACAGCGATGTGAAAGACTCATTGCCAGTTATCGCAAACGCTTGATTGCAGTTGTTGCTGCAAAGCACTTTTTCACACAGGGCCATGTGGGTTTGGATTTTGTTTTCCCTTCATAATAAACAACTTCATTTAAAAACTGCATGTTGTGTTTACTTGTGTTATCTTTGATTTAATATTTAAATTAGTTTGATGATCTGAAACATTAAAGTGTGACAAACATGCAAAAAAATCAGGAAGGGGGCCAACACTTTTTCACACCACTATATATATATAGTTGTTTTTAATTAAATCATTTTGTTAACATCAAATTAGTTGCATATTCTATTCCATAAAATGCAGTGCAGTAGGCCTAATTGTTTTTTTTTTCATTTACAGTGTACCAAATATAGGCTACTTTATACACTTTTGTCCATACAATTTTGTTTAATCCAAAATTTTGCTTATGCATTAAAGGAACACTTTCATCCATGTGTGTGGTCTTGGATTCCTGTTCATTTTGTAAATATAAATCAAACAGTTTGAAGAATCACACCAGGGTAGATTAAAAATGATTAGTCCACAGATACAAGTTTATTTCAGCTGTTGCACTCCAAAGATAACAATAGCAGACAGTTTTAAAGCTAAGCTACTGAAATCAATACAACTAGCTGAGGTTTGCTGTGCTTTATCGTAACATTACACAAAGAATGCTTGCTATCATTCAGTCAGGGAGGACTGCACAAAACGTGCAATTAATAAAAACATTATAAACTGTTACAAAATGATGAACAAATAGGCATACGTTTGCACAACGCTGAAAATATTTTAAAATATTCCATTAAACCTGCTGAGATACAAGGAGCCTAAACTGAAATTGTCAGTTCCACGCACATGTCCGGGAAACTCGTTAATATTCATGTATGCTCCGCCCACTGAAACAGAAACTCTCCGAAACCGAAAATCTCGTAACACCGGCGGTGAAACAACTGATGACAGCTCACTCAGGGCGGGTCTGAGGTAAAACACCAGTGCAGTCTGTGTTGAAACGCTCCTGTCAATGAACAATCGTGGGAGGGGCCTCCGATCCTGTGACGTCACAAGACGAACAGCTCGATTTGAGACAGGGGAAAACATATTAGGAAATTTAAAAAAAACACTGGATGGATTTTTATCATTATAGCATGGTTGTGTACAGGCACTGCCAACACACATTTCAGTACAATCAACTTGTAAAAGTGGATATAGCATTATATGACCCCTTTAAACAGCCATTTCTGCCTATTTTGACCCTTTGTTGGTATAAATATTATGGTTTGGAAAAAAATAATAATAATAATTTAGACATTTTCAGGTTATCATTTGTTAAGCTCAGTATTGATAAATGTATATTATTATGCTAAACAATCAATACAAACCTCATTTTACTTACTTAAATTTTGATTTAACCCTCTGGTATTGTTCATTTGGGAGTCAGTCTTGTGTTGTTCACAGTTAAAACTGACCAGAGTCCATAATAGTGTAATTATTTTAAATTTGTGAAATGAATATACTATATTTTGTTTCGATAATAATTTTTATTTAATATTTTGCATTTTGAGTGTATTTCATGTTACTAATTAATATTCATATCTAAATTATGGACTATTTTTGGTATAAAATGTAACCAAAAATTATTTTTAAAATAATTGCATATAATTTTTCAATTAATGCAGTATTTAAGATAGAAATATAGAGCAAATGTTTTTAAAAATCCATTAAATTGAGGCAGATTTTCTATATTCAATGCTGTGTATTCCTTAGTTACTGTGCAGTGTTTTCAGGCAAAATTTTGTCACCCCTTCATTGCTGTGCACTTTGTTTCTGCATTGTGGCTGATTTGTAGATTGTACACACAAAAAATATCTTTGTATTTTTGTATTTTTGCCCATTTCCCATTCATCAGTGCCGGTCATTTTTGACTGTCAACTACACAAATGTGACTTTTTTTTCACGACCATTTAAATTATTCAAATCATGTCCACAATTAATTTTTATTTTATTTGGGGGGGGGGGCTGCCATAAAAGTCTCCAAGTTTTGTACCATTCCAATGAAGAAGCAATTTTTAAACTTTCCAAACTTTTTTTTTTTTTTTTTTCATTTATACCCACAACATGAGAACAACCAACATCAGCACTAACTGTGATTTAGCATCATTTAGCAAGTGAGACTGTAAGCTGTTAAACCTGAGATTTTTAATCACAGGTAGATCAGTAGTAATCTGCACTTAACGTGTGTTTACTTAAAGTATATTGCTGGTATGAGAGTCCGAGCTCATAGAGAGGGGCTCAAACCCCTGACCCGAGGGTTAGGGTTTCTTAAGAGAGCACAGCGAGCAATGAACAAACTCTCAGCCAAGATCTCTCCTTCCTCTGGACCCCAACCTGTCACACTTCACCTGTCCACACCAGGTAATGTTTTTCAGCTCTTCATTGGTGCTCTCTTTTTGGTATGGAAATCTGTTATTGTAGTGGCATTTGTAATTCATTAAATGTCTTGTCTTTGTTCTTAGCTAGTGAGAAGGATCCTCAGGAGCAGACTTTAGTTCAGGATGAATCTGCTGCAGAAAAACCGTCTAAATGCTGCTCCTCTAGATGTCCATTCCGAGCTGTACGGAGGGTGATATGTGGGCTCATTTTAGGGGCTTGTGTGGCTGTTTCCTGGGCCTGGGGTACTAATAGTGCTAAGGAGACTCTGATAAGACATCCCGCTCCGTTCTTCATCGTTTGGTTTTGTAGTATCTGGAACATTCTCTTTTTCCCACTCTACTATCTGTGTCATCTTCTCACGGAGAAACAGAAGCAGTTGCCAACCACTGAGTTCAGGTTAGAAGAAAACATTTTTAAATTAATGTTGTTTTATATACACTCATTAAAATGAAGGTTCTTTATTGGATGGTTCTATTTTTAACTTTTATTTTTAAGGGTATATATGACTTGCTCATGTCAGGATGCATGTTTTGCAGTCCAAACCTCATTTTTCATGCAATATTAATTTGCTAGAGTGCAGAAGCAATTAAAGCAAGTTAAATCTAAATAATCATTAATGTATATAAATCTTATTTTAATTTAAGCTGTTTAGTGCAAGCTGCTTTCAGTCTCTAATCCTCTCAGCTTCTAGCACAGATAAACAAGTGGCAACTTTTCATTAATGAATCAATGCCTGGCCAGCAGCCTGTTATCAGTGCAAAGCTATCACTGACATCTGCTGGCTTTTGTTGATGTAACAGCAAAACCTTCAGCAATATCAGTTGAGGTAGACTGCAGCTTTATTATAAATTATAGTGTGCATGCACAGAGTCCTGACTAAGCTGTATTTTTTCACATGGGGTTTAGAGTTTTCTATTCATAAGGTGGCCAACTAAAACTGCATGCATTCATCTTTACCAGTTAAAGATCTGCAAATATTGGTTTCTGTTGCAGAACATTCACATGGAACAAAATACTTCCTTAAATTAACTCATATGGTGAAAAGGGCAAGTTGTCACATCCTGTTTCACAACCCTATGTATATTAATATGCTGTCACAAAAGTTTAATGTGTCAGAAATTAACTGTTTTTTCATTGATCTGATCATGATTTGTGATAACAAAATATATTGCTAATTTCATATCAATAATGAAAATAACAGAAACAGATAAGTATGTATATACTTATATTACATTTACTGTACGTTTTAGATTCATGTACGTTGGACAGTCAAGGATAAGTTTAAGACACGTTTACCCTTTTGTGACAACATGCCCTGATAATGAGACATTGTTTTGACAAATAAATATTTTACGTAATAACCTACATTTTAAAACATCAGAAATTCATTCTTTTAAAACATATTTGACAATTTGGCTCTGATTTAAGGGGTTTTTGAATTAGGTTTTACAAACCCTAAAATGGGTTTTACAAACCCTCCGCTAAGTGTGATGTAGGGTCAGAAACGTCTGGATCCATTTGCTATAAAACTTTAATGGTGCAAGATGGGCAGGGTCAATACAACAGCGTAGAGAATCACAAAACACAATCCAAAATCAGTAACAGATACCAGGCTATGGTCGGGGCAGGCAGCAGAGAATCAAAGACTGAGAAGCAAGCTCAAAGATCCAAAGGCAACAGGCAGGCAATCAGAGAAAAGTAATCAGTCCTAGGTCAATACACGGGGAATCAAAGAGTCAGAAGAAACGCTCAGAAATTGTGGCCAGGGCTAACAATACTTCGCGATGGTTGATGAGAAGAGCACAGCTATATAGGGAATGGAAATGACAAACACCTGGGGTGGGTAATCAGGCCAAGGCACGGGGCATGTGGGTAATGTGGTCCATAATGGTATTAGTACTCTGGTGAGGGTGCCCTCCGGTGGCGATCGGAGAGAGCCACAGAGGTGCGGTTTGTGACACTAAGGTCTTGTGACAACTTGCCCCAGCACAGTCTACCCTACACTGTAAAAAGTGATAAGTTGACTTAACTTAAAAAAATTGAGGAAACCCGTTGCCTTTACAACTTGACAATTCACTTAACTTTTTTTTTTAAATTATTATTTACTTAATAATTTTAAGGCAACGGATTTCATTACTTAAAAAAAATGTGATAGAAATATGTTATGCGTCTGCATTGTTTGAAGCTTAACGGCATGCTGTATATATTATGATCCTCTTCTGACTTGCAGAAAGTGCAGCCAGTTCCTGGGTGAAGAGTTGACTGTAAGGAGTGTTCTAAAAGGAGCCGCTCCGTTCTCTGTGCTATGGAGTTTATCTGGTTATTTGTACTTGTTGGCGCTTTGCCGCATCTCCAAAGTGGACGTAAGTGCCGTCCTCTGCTGCAGCCAGGCTTTTATTTTCCTCCTTTCATGGATTGGACTCAAGGACCGCTTCATGGGTGTCAGGGTGAGCCATCAAATAGGATATATAGTGTTTTGAGAGTGATTTTATTATTGCTATTTTCCCCCAATATTGAGGTGATCTTTTTTTTTTTTTTCGTATTTGTCTATTCTGTATTTAGATAGTGGCTGCCATCTTGTCCATAACTGGCATTGTTATGTTGGCCTATGGGGATGGTTTCCATAGTGACTCAATCACAGGAGTGGCACTGGGAGTTGGTTCAGCTTCAACTTCTGCTTTATTCAAGGTCAGCACTAGTGGTGGAGATTTGAATTCATCCAATTCATGACACTTTTGAATCAGTTCACTAAAAAGATTCATTCAGAATTGTACAGTGATTCATTCAGTGACTTTGTCAAGTTACTATAATACCGATATGTTATTAATTGTCTTTGCTTGAAATTTGTGTCTACTAATCCACTGCAAACCTTCAGAAAGAGTGTAAACAACTGATACAAATGTAATTGTCTTTGTGGTAGTAGTTGATGGTTTCTTGTCTCAGGTGCTTTTCAGAAAGCGTGCAGGAATTATCCAGCCAGGTGCTGCCAGTGTGTTGCTGTCTTGTGTGGGTCTGTGTAGTTTTGTCCTCCACTCCTGGGTGTGTGTATTGCTTTATTTCACACACGTGGAATACTGGCCTCCCTCTCAGCACATCCCCTGGGATAAACTCTGTGTCATGGCGTCTCTACTGCTTGGTAATTTATGCTTTTGTTTTCCACTATGAATTATAAAATAATGATTACAAACAGTTAATGTTAAAATGATTTACGTTTTATGTTCAATGGTATTTAAACAATATTTAACTTTTTTAAATATTATAAATATTCAGTGGAAAAAATATAGGTCCGATATATTTTTTTTTTTTTTTTTTTTTTTTTAGCCTTTTATTTAATTTTCCTGCCCTGTTTTCTCCTAAGTTTTCAATGTGCTGGTAAATCTGGGAGGAATATTCACGTACCCCAATTTAATTTCTCTGGGAATTCTCTTGACCATCCCAGCGAGTGCAGGTATGTATTTGATTATAAATAAGCTGTCAAATAAAGCTGAAGCCTCACAGACATGTGAAACAGAGCGCTGCAGTGATGATGTAGTTTTGTAGGACAAAAACCCAATAGGATTTTTTCTTTTTGAATTATTGCAGAAAAGCTCTGTGACCAAAAATGCTTATGATTCTTAAAAGTTTACTTCATTGTGATAAACTTCACACATAAACACAACTTTTATGAATTTTGAAACCTAAATACAATCAGCAAAAGTAAAGAGCTAAATAATGTAGGCATGACTTTAACAACTCTTTCAGTATTTATTTAATAACAGTTTCCCTGAAATGTGCATTAGATTAGTTTGCAAGAGCCCAAATATAAACACTGTATATAAAAGTGGATTAGTGAGTAGATGAGTTTTCCTTTTTGGTGCGATGACATTTCATGTCCTTGACAACCTGTGTAGTCCCATTTAGTCACAGCCTATAAATAGTAACCACCTTTTTCAAGATAATAAAAGCAACCACAAACACCAGCCAGCGGACAAATATCACAGATGATTATGCTTAAAAACACATGAGACGCAGAAATACATACAATTAATAATGAACTGAACCAGCACTGAACTGACTTGAGCTCAATATTGACGCTATTGACTTGCTTTAGAGCTGCTTTACAGCAGAATCTGAACTGTCTCCAGGGTTGATTCTGCTATGTTGCTGAAATAAAGGTGACTTAACTGACTTTACTTGAAAAATCATAAGGGGCTATTGCTAATGTATTTTATGTTGTAGCATGAAACATGAAAAAGAAAAAAAAACTCATTCAAGAAACCCACTGACTTCAGGAAGTACTAAAATGCTAACTGATTTCTGGGTTTGGCCTACAAAAATATGTCATCCCTGCAGCACTCTGTAGGCCTGGATGTGTGAATGTGATTAAGCATCTGATGTGTAGTATTTAATTTTTGCACCTTGGGAATTGTCAAGTCTATTGCTCTCTTTTTCTCACTCATAAGCTGTAGATGCATTTGTGACTGAAACACTGCAAATGAGCCATGTGCGAGCGGCGGCAGCCGGCATCATCTCAGCAGGGTATCTCATGCTGCAGCTTCCAGAAAACTGGGACGACAGCACTTTGCGCTGGCTCAGCACACTGTGGCGTGGAAACTGGCGAGAGGACAGTATAGTTGGAGAGGAGACTGTAATGGACACTGCTGGGATTGCAAGAGCAAAACCCAAACCAGCTGTAATGACACTCAACTGAGCCAATTATGAGCAAATTTTGATTCGAGTGTTGGTGTGATAATATCATAAAATCTTTTGTGTGTCTGAGTAAATGTAATTACTCATACTGTAGTTCTGTTTTCTGTCTGTAGGTGTTGTCTGAAATTCAAAACATTTTAATTATTGAACCATCAGATTCAATGATGATAGGAAAGATTTTATTAAAGATAAAATGAAAGGCAAAAAAGTTTACATTTTTAACAACAACAACAAAAAAAAAAACATTTATTTACATTCAATGCTTTTAACAGAAATATATGTAATAATTAAATGAAATTGTATTTATTATATATATTATTTAATGTGTAAAAATCCTAAACTTTTTTGACCAAAAAAAATGTCAAAATAATATGGTCATATCAGTTATTTTAGTATCGTATTTTAAATGAGTTTTTATTTTCATATTTTCCATTGTCATTTTAAATTCAGTTAAAAATTGCTGTAATTTTGTCTTGATTTTTACATTTACATTAGTTTTTGTTTTTTAAAATGTCATTACATGTACTTATATATTTTCATTCATTTTTATTTTAGTTATTTTATTACATCAAGTTAAACTAAAAGAAAATGTTGTCTTGGAAACAAGCTGAAAGTTAAAGTAAATCTAAATTTATGAAGTAAGTAAATTATAATAAATACATTATGTCATATTATATGTACATTATATGTCATTTTCAATAAAAGTGCAAACAAAACTGCAGGTCCTACATTCAGCTCGCTAGATGGCGCCAGTCTGATTTCACAGCACTTGTACATTTCACCGCTGAAGTTTCGAGCAGGAAACGTTATCTGTGTTGTGAGGCGGCTGAAGAGGAAAGCATGGCCCTAAACGCAGGTAAAATGTGAATAAACTCATTATTCTGCTCCTGAGTTCCCTATATTTATCTTTCATTAATCTTAATTTACTTCATTTACTTCCGTCGTGCTAAAGTAGTACGCTTGCAGCCGCGCTAAAATACCTTCTTCAGGCTAGCAGGTTAGCGCTTCAGTGTCTGTCTGTATGGCTTTATTTCATTCATAATATCTAACTCTTCGCAATGTATTTAGCATAACTGACTATTAGTGACACCCTGAAGTCGTATAACTGTCTGAAGCACCATATACATAGACGCTGGCTGGTTGTTTCTGATCTGTGTACATCAATGAGCCAGACACATGAGGAATCTGCTCTGATGAATGTAGATGATGAGGACTTTGAATGGGAGCCTCCCTCCGAGGCGGAGATGAAGGTGATTCAGGCTCGCCGGGAGCGGCAGGACAAGATCAGCAAGCTGATGGGAGACTATCTGCTGAAGGGCTACAAGATGCTGGGGGACTGCTGTGAACTGTGTGGGGTGAGAGACGTGTTACATGCGTTCATCTCTGACTTCATAAAATGAGTGTTTTAGTAGTCAAAGACGTACCTGCAAGAGCCGTTCAGTAAATTGTAATAACTAAATGTACAGTAAGATATCTGTAGATTTCAAATTATTGCCAATGATGATAGATAGATAAGTCAGTAAGATTTTATTTATTTATTTTTTAAAGGAAATAGTTTTATTTTGAAAGGATGTATTAAACTTAGAGCTGCACGTTCAATATCGCAGGCGATTCATCTTTGATGCGCGAATTGCGCAGCTTGTCGGTGAACTACGGCTCTGTGTATTAAATGCTGCTCCGTTTGAAAACAGGTGATGGAGATTTACGACTAATCACGGAACCGGCTTTACTGACGAGATGCGCATGCGATATATCGTGCAGCCCTAATAAACTGACCAAAAGTGACAGTTAAGACATGTATAGTGTTTTTATATAAATGCTGGTCTTTGAACTTTCTGTTCATCAAAGAATCCTGAAAAAGTCACAGTTTCCACAGAAATATTAAGCAGCACAAGTGTTTTCCATACTGATAATAAGAGATTAATTATTCTGAGCACCAAATTGGCATATTCTATCATGTGTATGTAGCATTGTATTAAACGTTATGAAATCCAAAAAAAAAAAAACAGATCCCCAAAAAATTCTGGGAAATAAACTAATTTTTATTTTCAAATAATTTTAAAAATGACAGGTCATATTTTCAATAAAAGTATGCAGATATTGTAATTTCTAATGGGAAAGAAAGCAAAAATAAAGTATTTTCAGTTTATGGACACATTTAAGTATCTGCTAATATCAATTCCAAAAGAAAAGATCTCCCAATTTGTGATTTAAACCTGGAGATAAACAAATTTTTATTTTTAAATAATTTGAAAAAGACAGGTCATCTTTTCATTAAAATTGTTATGCAGATATTGTAACTTCTAATGGAAAAAAGCAACCAGTTTATGGACCCCACTGGAATTATAGTAATTAATATTTATTATAGGTTGAAGTATGAGTTAAGGAATGTCCTATATATTTGCAGACAATTCTGATGCAAGATAAGCAGAAGAAAAATTATTGTGTTGCTTGTCAAGAGCTGGACTCCGATATGGACAAGGACAACCCAGGTACGTTTAAATGCAGCATGTGAATTATTTATGAATATGTAGTCTTGTGTATCTCTGTTGACTTGTTCGATTTCTCTTTCAGCTTTAAACGCCCAGGCAGCCTTGTCACAGGTACGAGAGCGTCAGCTTGCGACTCAGCCTCTCCCTGAATCTAACGAAGCCTCATCCAGCGAACCCCCTCTCTCCATCACGGGGCAGCCCCGGCCAGAGCACTGCGAGGGGGCTGCGTCTGGACTGAGAGGTCCCCCTCCTGCCATACAGTCCACCCCTATTTCTGTCCCCACTGCCAGCTCCAACTTCCTGCCACCAGCCACCCCTGCTCTCCAGACTGCACCTCCTTTAGGGTCCGTGGCCAACACCCTCCTCAACCACCCAGCCTTGTCAAGCGCAGAGGAGGCAGTGCTACATAAACTCAGATGGGCCACACAGGAGCTCCAGAACTCGGTGTCAGTGGAGGCCAGCATCCAGCTCTGCAGTCTGATCCGAGGCTGTGCCGAATCCCTGCGCAGCTTGAAAGAACTGCAGCTCTCATAAGACTGAAGCACAGACGGAGCTGTAACAGCACACACACACATAAGGAAATATAAGCAGCACTAATACATACATATATTTTATATATATATATATATATATATGTATATGTATGTATATATATTTAGTAACATACTCAACAGAGTGTTTCGGTTGTGTTTGTTTGTTCTAATGCAGCTGAGTATGTGACTGTGTCGTGTGTTGAAATACATTTCTTGAGCTGCAAAGGCTGGTTTCTTTTTCCTTGATTTGTTTGTGTTCGAGTTACAAGTTTTAACTGTTTTTCCATTGCTTTATGAACTCATAATTGGTTGAAAATCCAAGTTTTATGAAAGCACCGACTTAAGTTTTGTGACGATGTTAGATCAATTACAGTGGCAGAGAAGTGTTTCAAAGCTGCAACAGATCCATTGTGGTGCTATTAGTGTTGTTTTGTTAACAAATAACAGCATTGTAAGTTTGGTACTGTTAGGGGCCATTCACACAGAATGTATTTTGCATTCCACTGCACTTCCTATTGCTTTTCCAGCAATCATTGCATATGTGCCTTTTGCTGCATCTCACACTAGATGCCAAGTTAAAAAGTTCAACTTTGAAAGTATTTATAGATCTTGCTTTTTTTTTTATTACACTGCCTAACGTCTAGGATTTTTGTATTCCATATCACTGTTTTCCATCGCTTTTCCATGTTTTTGCAGCGGAATGCTTTTCCCCCACATTCTAATTCACATAGATCACATTTTTAAATGCACAAATGTGTTCTCCTTTTTTGCATCGAAAAACCTTTGAGTTCCACGGCAGTGCGTTTTGTGGATGCATGTTTCCTTTATAGGGGACAAAAAAAACCTTTTTCTTTAAATTCTTAGTTTACATCTTGTAATTTTGACTTTTTTACTCTGAATTTTTCAGTTTGCACTCTAGCAGTTCCTTTTGGGTTTTTTTCCACAATGAAAATTTTAAAAAAGTGAATTGCTGCTTTTGGTCTCATAGCTTTTCACTTGCAAGTGCAGGTTGATCTCTCACAATTCTGACTTTTCCTCTCAGAGTTGAGTAAAAAAAAAAAGTGGTGTTTAGTGTCTTTAGACCTTGCATTTTTTCCATTCCTTTATACTGTCATTTTTAATGCAATAACTCATTCCGTGACCCCTTAGATTATACTTTTTTTTTTCTCCCAAAGCAGATTTGAGCAATTGAAAAGTCCTTGAGACTCAAGAAACTACATTAAAAAGAGAAGACGATCGGTTTATGCTGCTGTGAATGAGAAACAGCGCCTCGCTGTGGCAGATCGTCTCTGGGCGGAGAGATGCAGTGGGCGAGGTTTAGCTGTACAAGACAAAAGAAAACGTTAAACGAAAACAAAGCGGGGCTCCTTGATCTCCTGTCCAGTTTTGCTTATATCTAAGGGTAGGAATTTGGTTTTATATGCAACATTAGATATATGCGCTGCTTTACGACGAAATACAAATAAGGAAGAGCGTAAAATCAAGCACCTCCTGAGAGAAGAGATTGTCAAAGAGTTTATTAGAGCGAAATTATTTTCTGTTAACTTGTAAACGAGCTACTAGTTACAGTCGGTGTAAACCAGCGGTTATATATGGAGAATTGCGCATAGACTATCACTTTTCTAGACATTAGTTTTTGGACGTGACAGTTGGTTGCAGTATAACGTAAGGTCATTCGTGCGCGCTCACCTTTCGTACCATTTCTTAAAGAAAGACTGTGTTTCATCTCAGTTGGATATTTTTCATGGTGGTAAAAATAAATGAAAAAAATAACAACACCGGGCATAGAAGAGATTAAAACCAGGATTTAATTTTAAAAACGAAAACTGCAGTCGGAAATGAACGGGTTTCAGTCCGGTCCAGCGGATTGTCCGGCTGGAAGCGTCTGCTCTATTGAAGGCTTGCCTCCGTTACCTAAAGGACTGAGCGGTATCCTCAACTCGAGCGGAGGCTCCTGGAGGGACATTGAGAAGGTCTACAGCAAGAGGACGCGCATCCAGGCGGACATCAGCAAGTCCAGAGTGAGCGACTGTCTTGGCCGCAGTAAACCAGCGAGCCTTGACGCAGCGCTGGCCGTGCTGCGCAAAGAGATGGTGAGTCCGAGACCACGCCTGACTCCGTGCCACTCTGATCGTAGCTCAGTGTGTATGGATCAATGACAAATACATGTCAGAAATGATAAAAAGTACATTTAAAATATGTGCCAAGGTATGCTTTGTATTTGCATACATTTTTGAAAAACATTTTCTAAGTAAATAGCCTATGCTTTATGAGTATAAAGTTTTTAGTTACACCTTTTGACCTAAATAAAACATGATTTTTCATTTTTTTTTAAAAACGTAATGACTTTGACCTTGATTTGATATATGATATATTTAAACAAACATTTCTACTTACTTTAAAAAAAAATAATAATAATAATAGTACAACTAGTAAATAGTAAAAAATCAATAATTTCAGCCTTTTGGTTAGACCATTTTTTTAATCCCTGGTCAGTTACACATTTTGATTTGATGTCAAGAAAATTATTAAAATTATTAAAAATGAAAGTCAAACCTTAAAAGCACAAAATAATATTTTGTATGAAAACATTTCTGTACAGTCATTTTGGTTTGGATTGCATTTTGAATAGTTTAATACATTAAAACAATTTGATTTAGATATTCACTAACAATACATTGACAGTTTTATTTAAAAATGAATGAATAAAAATAAAACATTCAGTTAAAAAAATTAAACAGTGTATCCCTACAAAATGTTTAATTTTTATTATGCAAACTCAGGGTTTTTGGGGGTTTCTCAATATACATTTTTGTACTTTAATGGTGATTATTAAATTATATATTTGAAATACATACAGCTCATGTTCTTGTGTCTTTCACAGGTTGGACTTCGACAGTTAGACATGTCCTTGCTGTGCCAGTTGTGGTCTCTATATGAGTCCATGCAGGAATACAAAGGAGCTTTCCAGGACATCTCTTCTTCTCTGTGCGAGAGCTCCTTCAACACCGAAAATGGTTATTCTGAAGATGAAGAGGAGGAAGATGAAGATGAACATGAAAGAGAGAGTGGAGAGACGCTGTTGTCCCTTCCTCAGCCCACTCAGAACTCTCGAGACCAGTGGATCAAAGACTCCTTCCACATCCCCATTTAAATGAAGCATGTGCTCTCTCATCTACAGAATGGATCTGATCTCCCATGATCCTCATCACTATAAACTGTGACAAACATGACCCCATTGTTTGAAGGATTCCGTAAGCATCAAAATGAAACAAGGCCTTTATTTTTGTGGGGTACTGTTACAATGGTGATTGTAAGGTTGTTTCAAGGGAACTATGAAAAACTGCCTTTTCACTGCCTGTGAAGTTATAAAGACCGGATGAGGATTGACAGGAAGAGGATGTTTTAGCCAGAAACAGTGTGGTCAAGGATGTTTTTCTACATATGGTAAAGGGTGTATACATCAAAAAAAAAAAAAAAAACACATGCCTTACATGCTATTGTCTTTTGTGGTCACTATTTCATTATATTATATAGATTTGTATATTATCACTTATCACTCTATTTTCTCTATCACATACCAGCATTTGCGATACTGTTTATTTTATTATACAGTATTATGTTTTCCACCTCTGTCTTTCATTAGTAAGTTAAACACAACGCGGAATGTGCTTTTCTGTACAAAATAAATAAAACAATTCAAATTTTGCTGTCTCAAAATAAGTGCTCAGTGTGTTCAAAACAGCTGTCCAGTGCAGATATGATTAAATCAGCCATTAGGTGGCACTCATTTCCTTTCTAAAGTTTCTCAACGGATGTTGTTTTGAGTCATGATGCATGGAGTATTGGAGTAAACAAAATAACTGTTTCGGGAAACATCTGCGCTCTTTATCGTCTTGGTACCATTTAGCGCAAAAGAAGATTGTTAGATTCTTCTCCTTTAATGTTTCTCTTTGAGTCTTACCAGATACATGCCATCTGATTAAAACAATTATTCTAAATTAGAATGTTTGAACTGGGGCTTGTTCAGATCTTTCTGAATCACTCTCTCATTACTCTGCAAGTATAAACAAATGGTTCTAGCTTTCTTGTGCTTATTAGGTAATACTGCTAGCTTCTTTTGCATTTGGGAGAGGAGGGAGGAACAAGCTCAGACACAGGCCAGCCATTACTAAAAACTCTTCCCATCACTACTATAATTACAGCAACAGTGACTGCATGGCCTGTCATTACACTGTGCTTTAGGCTTTATCAATTAATATATATCAACATTATATGGACATTTTAACATGAACTATAGCAATTTAAAGTTTAGTTCAAAGTGTAATTCAATTTCATATACTTTTTACTACATTTTCTGCTAGTTGATATTTGCACACATTAAATTATTCTATCAAGTCTATGTATGTATATATCAGTTTACTAATTGTTTAACTCAATGCCATATGTTGTATAACCTTGGTTGAAAGTCTGACATTTATTATTGAAGTTGAGCAGGTGGATGAACCACAATGTCTAAACTCTGCCATTTGGGGAGGTCAGGATCTCCGTGCTCACTGCAGCTGCTGTCAGAGTGTGTCCTCCGAAGAAAAGCAGACGGATATTAAATGTTTCCGTCTGGTGCTCTTGACTAAATGGTCTTCTGTTTGAGTCTTTGCAGGTAGACAAAGCTCTGGGCAGTTGTTCAGCGCTGAGCATTTGTCATTATGCCACAAGCACCACTCATGTGTCAAAACCTTGCTCTTGAGTCATTGAAACACTCCCACTGTACTTTCCACATTGCAAACTGTTTCTTCAGTGAGACCATCTTTCTTACAGTCTGATAAAGTGCACATATTTGGTATGACGGAGTGATTAAGTGGTGAAGGATGTGGCATTCCTCTTGAAAGCTCTCCCATGCCTCTATAAATACAACACAGATGTACAAGATATTGTTGGATATACGCGGTATGTCTATTAAAAGTAAACTCAAACTAAAGGTCATGTATCTTTTCAATCACATATAAATAACACAAAAATATGCATTTTCTACCCTTTGATAAATATTATGGCAGATATTATACTTTTTAAAATCTGTTTTTAACTAAACATTTTTAAATGCCATTCCTATCTTTCTAAACTTATTTTTTTCAGTGTTTGGATAACGTTTTTAACGTATTTTGGATCTGCATTACACTACTGTTCAAAAGTAAGATTTTTTTGTTTCGTTTTTTTCTGAAAGAATTCAGAAACAGTGTAAACAGTAATATTGTAAAATAGCATTACAATTTTAAATATTATTTTCCTATGATTGCAAAGCTGAATTTTATAACTCCACTCTTCAGTGTAATATGATCCTTCAGAAATCATTCTAATATGCTGATTTGGTGCTCAAGAAACATTTCTTATTATTGTTGAAATCATTTGTGCTGCTGACTATTTTTGTAAACTGTGATGGATGTTTTCAGCATTCTTTGATGAATAAAATGTTCAGTATTTTTCAGAAACTTCGGTAGCATTATAAATGTCTTTACTCTCACTTTTTATCAATTTAATGTGTTCTTTCTGAATAAAACTTTTAATTTCTTTCAAATTCCTAACTTTTGATCAGCTGGCCTGTAGTGTATGTGGTTGTAGTTGAAATGAGGCTATTGTTTTTATGCCTTGTGTACCCTAAGGTGGTATGGCACGTCTTTATAAGAATGAGGCATTTCTTGATCCACCTAGTGAGTAAGCATATATTACGAGTGAGCTCATGTCTTACCCGGATACAAACCCAGCTTGTGATGTGCAGTGAAGGGAGGGGCCTGATTTGGAAACTCATAGTCATAACCACAAATCACCAGTTGAGTTAAGTCTGTTTGTAAGCTTTACATGAGCTAGCTTATATTTGCGCACCTGAAATTAGACTACAAACTGTGTTCAACAAATCTCGAAACAAACCACTGCTAGTTAGTTCCACACGTCAATAAACACCTGTGCTGAGCTTTTCTGAAATGCCCTACAAGGTACAATATAACATCAAAGGATTTTTCTATTTCTAAAAATATTTTATATTTAATATATTTGAATATTTGTTATATAATGTTTTTATAAATATATAATAAAAATGTGGTTAGCAGAGTGGCAACTTCAGACAGGAAGAGGTTAGTGTCACACAGGAATATGACTAAGGCGGGCACCGATTTGGATTCTAGGTCATCAGCTGAGCTAAACATTTGTACTCCCCCCATAAGTGGCACCACTCCATCCATCCCTCCAGCTGCTTCTGTCCATTTATTCCTTCGCTCTCAGCCATCTAAAATAGATCCTGTGTAGCTTGAAAAATCCCCTTGCCAATTTCCACTCACTAAAAATACCCACTGTGATCAAGGACTGGACGGCCCCGCATTACTGCTCCAGATCATCAGGGCCCAAGCACTGAAGGTGCATAATGTTTTTGTTTGAAGCATTTTTCCTATTGCACGAAAGTCTATGGTAGCCCATAGACCATATGTTAAAAGGTTGTGTTTATCGGGTAGCCATTGTAACCTTAATATAAATATACATATAAGAAAAATATGCTCAAACCTTGGGATAAATTTGTTCTAGAGTCACATTGACCAATTTTACTCATTTTTATTGCTTGCATATTACAAGTCTACCATTTAGATTTTACATAGTTTTGCAAACCCAACAAAGAGCATTCATTTCATAAGGCCACCTACTGGTGTACAGTATTGCAAATTATTCCCAAACAACTGAGCTTGTTTTAAGCTGCTTTTCCCAAAATCTTACTTTTTAACTCTATCTGTAATTTTGCAACCAAAATATGATAATTATTTTGATGCATAATTATACAGTGCATCCTCTTTTGACCCCTAGCTGACTGGACATAACCCCTGACCTGTCATCTCAACAGTACCTTTAATACTGTACTGAATAATAAGGGAGGTTTTGCATACTGCTGCATCATAGGCGTGTTTGCATAACCCTTCCCACCTATCTTTCACTTCTACATCCACTTTCATCAGTTCACTGTCAGACAGCTGCTTTTAGAAGCATTTCGTATCCCGTGAAGCTCCATGACATAAAACCGAATAAGTCTCTAGATTCACAAATGCACAAATGTTGTTGTTGTTTTTTTTTGCACCAAGGCAACTAATTGCAATACACTGAGATTCTCTCGCTCTGGTGTGTAACGTGATGCAGTAGTTTCCGTAAATGGTCTTTACTCGATGGCGACAGTTCGATGGTACTGAGCCGCATGAGGTGCAGCTCGTGCTCCTCAGCAGGAACATTTCACTCCACGAGCCACTTGACAGCCATCTATTTGAGGACTTTTTACTTTTTGTTCATTGGCGGGACTGTAAAAATATAATTTCCATGCGCCTGACTTCATTCGCGGATACTGCATTTTCTACAGAAGAATGACTTCAGTGTGGAAAAGATTACAAAGAGTTGGCAAAAAGGCCACTAAATTTCAGTTCGTGGCTTCGTATCAAGAACTTGTTCTGGAATGTACAAAGAAATGGTAAGTTATGATTTCTTTTCCGTTATAGCGCGTGTGCTTCCTAAATACGCAGTGCTGAAGGGCGGTTCTTCTGACTGAAACAGTACCATGCGCACACACTGTATCTTATTTTATTGTAGCGCTGTTTTTGTAAATGATTGTGAATAGAACAATTAACACAGCAGTCGATTTTAAGAATGTATTTGAAATGTAGTGGAGAACGTTGACAGTCACACACCCCCACTTCCGCCTCCATCACTCGTGCTGTCAACACTGAAGATATTATGAACATCCATCATACTCACCTAAGCACAATTAAGTGCTGCTGCTTCTTTTGAGTTTTATTTACCTGAATCCTATAAACTGTTTATTGCGTTGAGAGCATCTATATATTGTTTCAGTGTTTTAAACTGAGTGGTGTTGATTTCCTTTCTGTTTTAAGTGTTGTCATTGTTCGGTTATGTTTTATTTATGTGTTATTTTGTGAGAGCTTTAAAGAGCATTGCTCATGACTTCACCCTTAAATAGCCCGGAACATGAAGTACTTCATAAAATACTTTATTGTTTTTTAAAACACATTACAACTTAGATTATATGTTTTTATGCAATATAATTTATTTAAATTTTAGTTCAAGTTCATTCCCCCCTACCTAAAAGTTCATATTTTCCATGTAAACACAGTGTTGAGGTGACAGGATTAAATAATCGAAGAGAATTAAATAACTGCTGTCTCTGTAAAGTCTTGATCAAGAGACAGCTGTTGACACTGACAAGGAGTGTTTCTTTCCTAACATTCATTACTGATACGTGTATTTATCTATCTGTCCTTATCTATGATCAAAGACAGTGTGATCAGCAGAAATTCAGTCTGATGGGATTTGAGAAGCATGTTGTTTTTCAATCACAAGTATACAACAAATACAAAAAGGTGTGTCTTCAATCAAATCACTTTATCGTTAGTAAAGCATATACACAAGTGCTACAGTGAGTGGAAGTTTTGGATGCATCGGTCACCAATATTGAGACAATATAAGAAACAGAATAGCCACTATACACAGTATACGCACAATATACACAATAACATATTTCACAGTGCACAAGAGCGCCTCCATTAAACTGAAGGTTTTCATCACTTTGGCATTATTCTCTGAACAAGTCGTGGCCTGGTAAATGAAGCAATGCTCCGTTATGCAATGGCTTGTCATCTGCCTGCAGGAGAAACTGAAACACTCATTGTAATTTCTGCCTATTAAGTACTATCTGAGATTTATCTCCATCATAGATAGCCTGCATCATTTTACTGGTGATGTAACGATCAATATTTCACCAATTCTAAATTCGATATACTATGCATTCTTTATTATTTAATACTAATACATATTTAACCTTTCACCATTGTTGTTGGAAAGAAAGGTTAGGTTAATAGTAAACCCGAGCAGTTGTAATTGTTGTTATCACCTAATGAGCTTTCAGCTGATGTGGAAAGTCCTAGTTTCTCTTGCAACACTATGAGGAAAGAACGTTTACCGTTTCTTTTGCTGACCTTAACATGTGTATTGTAGCACAACTTTTTAAAATCAATAGAGCAGTTAGAGTGTTTCAAAAGGAGAAAGGAACGAAAGAATGTGCATTTCTGTAAACACGTCAGATCTTGTGTGAATCATCTTGTGAGATGATTTACAGTATAGCTGTGAGTTTCATGTCCATTTCTGCCAGTGGGTCAAAGTCTGTTGATGTTACGCCATAGCTGAGAAGGGTGTGAGCTGGAGATATTAGACAGCTGAAAGATGACACAGCGGTTGAGTTTCTGACGGGGTAATATAACTTGAACTGTGTGTGTGAGCATGTGTGTTTATCTCTGACATTTGTTTCACGTGTCAAAGTGACATGAAAAAATAAGGACTGTATTTTAGAAAGAAAATTTCCAATTTTTCCAACCAGGCTGGCAGTCTATTTTTACGTCCATATGCGCTCTACCCACGGCCCTCTCTTCTCCTCCTAATTTATCCTTTTAGACCGTTCTGCCCTGTTGCTATTACTAGCTGTAACCTGAGTAAGAGCTGGGTCTTGCTTCTCTTTGTGTAGCGGTTCATGCTGCTGCTGACACATATTAAGTTTACCTTTGCAGACATCAGTGTGAACATCACTGGAGGACTGTGACATTTACATATATATGGGTCATGTTCATTAAGAATCATTTTGATATGTTTAAAGGGATACTATTTATTGTTCCCTGTTAAACCTGTTTGACTTTCTTTTATGAAACGATAAAGTAGAAATCTGTATTCATGAGCTTCCATGCAATTAGAATGAACAGAGACTTTAAAAAGGAAGCAAAAGTACCATAAAAGTGGTTCATGTGATTCATATGCTATATTCCAAATTTTCTGAAGCTATGTAGTAGCTTTGTGCGATGAACAGAGTGAAACATAGTCTTGTGTTTCATGTAGAAAATGATACCGGTTTGGAACATCATAAGAGTAAATACATCACTGTTTGAAAGTCAGTGCAATTTATTATTATTATTATTATTATTATCATTATTATTTCAGTTTATTTGTATTTTTTTTTAAAGACATGAATACTTTTATTGAGCGAGGATGCATTAAATTGCTCAAAAGTGACACTAAAGATGTTTATAATGTTACAAAAGATTTTTATAGTTTTAGTATAGTATAGTTTTTATAGTTTTCTACTGTGATAAGAAATGTTTCTTGAGCATCATCAAATCAGCATATTGAATGATTTCTAAAGGATCTTCTTGTGACACTGAAGACTGCTGCTGAAAAAAATCAGCTTTTAAAATATAATAAATATATTTATTAAAACATTTCATTTAAATTGCAATAATATTTAGCAATATTACTGTTTTTACAGTAGAGATTTCTTTCAAAAACATTTTAAAAATCTTACCAACCCCCAAACTTTTATGTATAATCGTAAGATTTGTTTTTTGTTCCCTTCAGTGTTTGTGTAAGCTTAATAAAAGCTTTTATATCACAAAATAATAAGCTGCCATTATTAAATGTGAACAACTGTTTGTAAACACAGTGAAACTTAGTGGTTTGGAGATCAGAGGCCAACACCCCTTGTGCTGCGAGCCAAACTCAGCTTGGTCATGTGACCCTGCTGAGTTTCCTCCAATTCTTAATGCAGCAGGCATGACACTGACTGAACAGCTCGGAAGCGTACAATGGGCTCACTTCAGAACAATTCACTATTAAATGGCAAGTTTATTTAGGGACCAAATGCATACATGTAAAGTGCAAACCTGGAAAAGGTGATTTCCATTTATTTGTTTTAAGCTGCACATTGATTTGCATTTTTGCTGGCAATATTGTATGTCATCATAATGTTCTGGATATCAGATATAA
Organism: Onychostoma macrolepis; assembly: GCF_012432095.1. NCBI lineage: Eukaryota > Metazoa > Chordata > Actinopteri > Cypriniformes > Cyprinidae > Onychostoma > Onychostoma macrolepis. The sequence continues at coordinate 11,164,617 of NC_081164.1, read as the reverse complement.
GGTCTTATCTAGGTCTACATGGTGCTGTGCCCTTAATAAACAGACAGGAACTCTTTAAAAACTATGTTTCGTTAATGTTTTTACAAAGCATAGGTAGCAGTGCAGGGCAGTAAAAGTAATAGATTCCACATGTTCCAGTAGACACCAAATTAAAACTTGGTTATCTAGCAAGATAGAAAGTTTCTCAATCGATTATTTGTTCTTGTGTGCTTGTTTGTGAACAAGACGTTTCTCTAGTTTGGATTTATCTTGTATGCAAGGCCTTGCATCATGTGTTCTTGTTTTGTGTGGGGTTTGAAACAGTTGGCAGCATTTATTGATTCCTTTCTGCCTTGAGGTAACACTGGGAGACAAGATCACAAGATCTGTTACACTGCCTGTAGCTTTTTGGAGACACACACACCAGAAATGCCACAGTGTCTCTTTCAAGATCAATTTGTATAGGCTTTATATTTATATCCAGATATTTTAAGCACACACAGAAAGAGTCGCTGTAGACGTCTTCATCAATAGTAATTAAAGGACCAAGCCTATCATTGAACTTGTAAGCTCCCACTTAACTCTCTCTTTTTTTATTATTTTATAGGCAACCAGACAAACTGAGAGTGGTGTGGACACGGAGGAACAGACGCATTTGTTCGAAGGTAATTGTCAAATAAAATATTTGTCAAAGTAATATTATTTTATATTAAGTAATGTTTTCATTAACAAGCATATTTAAAAATATTAAAAAATAATATGTGCTATAAATATGGATTCAGATTTGTTTTTTTTCAGATTATTTGCAAATGATTGAAAGCTAGTGTAATTTAATCCCAAAGTTTTCAGTCAGTATAGTGTGCTGACATTTTCAATGATCATGTATAACAATGTGTTATTTACAGTGATTTACAAGTGCTTAAAATGATTATAACTACTATACAATATGGATTATTATGACTTACATTATCTTTTATTCTCTCATCAGCTTCATTCATGGCAGCCAGGCATCAAAAACCCCTACAGGGGAATGGTGGTGTGGCCTGTACCTGAGAATGTGGACATTACGGTCACACTCTACAGGGTAGGAGACCTATCACACTTTATTATTAGCTATAGAATATATATTGCATTCATTAAATATATATGCAATACATAGCTTGTTAAGGATACTAACTGATAGTTTGTCAGTAAATTTTAATCATGGTTTTGTGTGACAGGACCCACATGCAGATGAGTTTGAAGACAAAGAGTGGACATTTTTCATTGAGAATGTGAGTTTATTCAAATCAAGGTGAAATTTCTTTGAATGTTTTTATTATTATTGTTTATTATTTTTTGTTTATAATTGTTTATTATTTTTATTTTGAATGTTGTTTTATTATCTCTGATGTTGTACAGGAGACAGCAAAGGGCAGTCGGAAAGTTCTGGCGTCTGTGGACTTGAACATGAAGAAGTTTGCCAGCGCCACACACTCACAGACGGACCTGATGCTCAAAATGAAACCTCTGTCTGTTAAGGTGGTGGAGGCCACGCTGAAGCTCTCCTTATCCTGTGTGTTCCTCAAGGAGGGGAAAGCTACGTGAGTCATCCACATGGAGCTCTTTTTCAAGAAGTTATAGCACTTTTCATGTGGTGTTTAATTATCTAGATTTAATCATGTGTTAAAGTTGTAAAGTTTAATTTTGACTGCATCGAAAGTTGATTTCAGTTACAAATACTTGGAGTGCATTTTGAATCTAAAAAGAGAAGTGGCTGCCTGCCCAGTCCAGGGTTTGCTGTTCAACACTGGGGAGGGTTTCTTCCCTGACATGTGCAGGTCAAGAAGCAGAGCAGAATTTTCCGAAACAATACAGCGAGCTCTCAAATCACAGCCTGAGCATCTAAAATAATGCCATTTGAGCTTTGAGCATAATTGTAGAGATGCTGCATTAGGATAAAGTAATGCAATAGAATTTTGTGCATAATTTCCATCTATCAAATAACCTGTTCATGAGCTTCTAAATCTATACATGTATTGATTTCATTAAAACAAACAGTCCATAACGGTTGATTCAATACCACTTATCATCCAGAAATAGACACAGAGGCTTAAAAAAAGTCTCAATCTCAGACGTTTAGGTGTCTCCTAGGCATGAAAATGGAAAGCATATTACCGTCTGGCAAGCTCTAAAATGGCTGACTGACTGACACATACATTACTCAAACAGTAAAGTTTTCACAACATTTTCAGTGAAGTCATGTACCTGTGCTTCTTTCTCCATAGGGACGAGGACATGCAAAGTCTTGCCAGTCTGATGAGTGTAAAGCCAACAGATATTGGGAACCTAGATGACTTTAATGAGAGTGATGAAGAAGAGGATAAAAGATCTAGTGCCGGTGTTAATCTCAGTACTGCAGCTCCAGGTATTAAAAAAACAAAACAATCAACCCATGTTGTGCAAACATTAATGAAGAATTAATATTTTAGATTCTATGCACTATTGTCATGCTGATCTTATGGAATGTAAACTTGAAGCGTTAAAAATGGTAAAGCGTTATACAAATGCTAAATAGTGTAAATGCGTATTCACTAGTGGTCTCAGACTTTATGAGCCCACTGTATAGATAAAACACATTAATGTATTCTTTATCTTATATCCCTATTCCTCTGTCCACTTACTCAGGACTTGCATGAATCACTAATGATGCATGTTTATTTTCTCTAACTATAGTAACCCTTACTTCCTCACATGCTACAACTTCTCCTTCTCTCTTTCTCTCTCTGTCAGCACCCCATCTTCCTCTTCGACCAACACACTCTCAAGAAAAGAGATCTGCATCTCTAAAGAGCCCTTCAGTAATAGGTAACAGCAACCTTTACCTGTGTTCTTTGCATATTCCTTCTTTACAGTCTTTACATTTTAATCACATCACTGATCATTTTCATATCTTTTTCCTTAAAACTGAACTTCTTATGAATCCACATCCAGTTCATTATTTCCATTAAATGAAATCTTAATAAAATGATTCAGGATTATGAATTTTCACTGATGTGGTTTTGTTGCATATGATTATCACATTCATCCTTTGTCCTGCATTGCTTTGTCTTGCATTTCATCATGAATTTCATTGAACTATTTAATAATTTAAAGGGAGTAGCTCACCCCTCCAAAAATTATTATTTCTACAAACCACTTAACAAAACATAGTGGCAGTAGGAGTGTAAACAGTTCAGTTCTGACAACAATTCAGTTAGGATTATTTAATTCATGTAAAATCTGAAATTGGGTTTCCATTTGATTAGGTTATTTTAGAATAATGCATAATTATTACCAAAAAGGACACAGATTACATGTAACTGGAAAGACGATTTGCATTACTTAAATAGTGGCAAAATAATACTTCAGGCTTAAAGAAATTAATGTACACTACCTGGTAGATTAAAAAAAAAAGAAATTAAGAATTTTATTCAGCAAGGGTGCATTCAATTCAATTCTATTCAAAAATTTTGAAAAAAATGCATCACAAATTCCACAAAAATATTAAACAGCACCACTTTTTTGACAGTTTTCCCCTTTAGTGTTACACAGAAAAATAACAGCATGCAAGTTTGGAATAACATGAGGGTGAGTGATTTTTTGGGGGGGTGAAATCAACCTTTAAATGTCTTTTATGAAGCTGCAACCTCATCCTTCATGATACATTCCTGACCTTTCTCTCTTTTCTGTCTTTCTCTTTTGCTTCATCCCTTTCCCTCTGCTCTTTCTTTCTTTTGCTGTCCTTCTCCCACCATTTTTCACCATCTTAACCTCAGTCAGTGGTAAGGACAGGCCTGTTGGTGGTGTCCTCTCACGCCCAGTGCCTGGCACTGTTCATAACCCTGACCTGACATCACGTCCACCTTTACCCACCCCACCCAGTCCAACCCCTCGCACCATGCCCTCACCCGCCCGCTCCAGACCACCACGTCCACCACCCATTTCCCAGCCACAGGCCCCACCTGACTCCCACACAGAGCAAAATGCTTCTGGTTTGCTCCCTCCAGCATTGCCCAAAATCTTCCAGCCGTGCCCTGGCTCAGGTATTACAGACAGACTTAAATTAAACCGCTGGAAGTCAGCAAGTCACTGTACCATTAGTATCTAGTTGGCATTCCTACTTGACTACAGTTATTTGTATGAACGTTTATACTGCTTCTATGGCAACAGTGTGCACAGCCTTCAAATAGAGATTTAAGTTCCTCTTTTCTAATAAAACCACAATCCCAGCTACACTACAATTAAAAAGTTCAGTGAGATTTTTTTTTTCAAAGAAATAAATTATTTTATTCAGCAAGATGCATTAACTTGATCAAAAGTGATAGTAAAGACTTTTATAATGTTACAAAATATTTCTATTTCAAATAAATGCTTTATTTTCTATTCATCAAAGAATTCTGTATCACAGTTTCTTCAAAAATGTTAGCAGCACAGCTGTTTTCAATATTAATAAGTAATGTTTCGTGAGCAGCAAATCAGCAAAATAGAATGCTTTGCCATCACAGAAATAAATTACATTTTATTCAAAGTATGCAAATACTAAACAGTTATTTTAAATTGTAACAATATTTCAGAATTTTTACTGTATGTTGATCAAATAAATGCAGCATTGGTGAGCATAGACTTGAGATGTATTTCAGAAATGTTAAAAAAAAATTCTTATTGACCCCAAACTTTTGAAAGGTAGTGTTTTTTAATGACTTTAGCATGTTGTTAGTCTTACTTTTCTTTAAAGCCCTACCCAAATGGTAATTGTTTCACTTGAAAAGTGATGTCATTTCCACATTTACCGGTACTGGTCTGTGATTTTATCTGTATTTTTCTCTCACCAGCCAGTAGCAAATTTCTGACTAAATGACCTACTGTTTTTTGACAAACGCAAGGGATGTGGTTTTGCTTTCATTCCCATCTGAGTCATCACCTCTGTGTTTACATGGAGGAATTGGCCAAAATGTTGTTTTGAAAATCTCTTTGATCATATGAAGTGCTGTAGGGCTGTTATGTGGGTATGTGACGTAAAAGAAATTCTTTCAGAAAATTGAGAACTGAAAATCACTAAGGCCACATACACCTTGAAAAGTTTGCGCATTTAAGAAGACCAAAGATAAGCAACAGTTATATTTAGCTGCAGTGTGAATTCATTACCATCCACATGGATGAGTTTTATCACAGAGGGCCCATGCATATATTCTTTTACAAACGTCTCCCAGACAAACAATTACCATTGTTTCTCTGTCTATTTTGTGTCCAGCTCCTGTGTCGTTTCAAAGAAGACTGTCGGGCTCCGATGCCCCTCTGGAGGGTCCCGTGACCTCTGACTGTCCTCTGGTCAAACTCCCTCGGGCTTCTCCTTCCTCTCCTTCCGATCCGTTCCTCTGTCACTCTCCCTCTCCTCCCACTGTGTTCCTGAAAGGTACAGACTCATTATTCCTAAACATTTAAAGATTACAAGCAATTCAATGTTTCTTATAATTCTAATAGGAACAGTATGTTAACCAGATTTGACACTTTAAGATTGCTTTTGGAGAAGTCAGATTCATTTCCTCTTAGCCACTGTCTCTCTTGTTCTCACTTTTCCTGCATCTCTGACTAATCTTCTTCTTTCGTGTGGACTGCGTTCTTTTTTGTGTCATTGCACTTCTGTCTCAGATTCTTTTGGAGCACCTCGCACCAATGTTTTTAAGCCCAAGATTGTCCCCGGTGCTCGCCCTGTATCCCCCACTCCTGTCCCCCTCCTCGAGCCCAAAACTTCTTCCCTCTCTCTCTCTGACACGCTTAAGCGTCCATCTGCTGGCACTGTGCCAGGTATTGAGAAATCCTCCAGACTGCATGTAAACAGTAGAAGCAGCAGTACTAAAGTACAGTTAACTAATGCATTAATTACAGTTAACTATTATAATATTTGTTCAAATTTTAATTTAATATTACTAAAATAAATGTAATATATTTAATCCCGCTTTCTAAAGACTGTTCAGAAATCATAAATATTAAAAATGACAGCATTAATTTTTCAACATTAAGAAAAATTAGTCTGCAAAAAATTATTAAAAACTAAAAATAAATTATATTAATATTTTTCTTAAATAGTATAAGGCTGCCTTTATATTTTAGGAAGGGATCATCATATTTGGTTGTCTTTGAAAATGTTGGAAACCCCCTGTTCTGATGTTAAAATCAATATTTGCTTCAAATTTTAAAAACTTATAAATATTTCAAACTGAACCTCTAACACTTGATGAAGTAATGCCTGTTACTTTATCTCAAATTCTAAAACTTCCATTGCCTGTTTTACTTCTTTTATATATATATATATATATCTTTTTTCCCATCTTTTCCTCACAGTATCTACACAGCTAAATGAACAGATGATGGAGGTTTCTACATCTCCCTTCTTCAGTGTCCCTCTAAATGAATCTGTGACCCTTGTTCCTTTGCTGAGCAGACCAGATCTTGAAGCTCTGTGTGAAACATCTTGCACTTCTAGTCAACTCCCCAAGCCGTCTCTACCTGCCTCTGTCCCTGTCTCTTACCCCATTAGCAAACCCCTACCTGTGTCTTTTACCCCAGCACTTGTCTCTTCCTCTACCCTTGCTCTTGCACTGTCAACCACCGATGCCCACACAACCGCTCCCTGCTGTTCAACTCAATCTTCTTCTACTCGCTCAGGTACTAAACTGCCTGTTGCTTGCATTAAAAGATGCAGTAATTAGAACTAGTGTGATTGGTGATAGATCTAACAGTTATGATGTATTAGGAGACTTATTTTGTGATTAAATCACATTTATGATTAATAGGTTGTGTTATAACTAGCGACCACTACAACTGACTAGATTATGTTAGACTATATATTAGACTATATTTTGTTATTTGCTTTAATTTACATTGGTCATGTAGTGCTGGATAGTCCCACCCACAGGGAACTCTCATTGGTCCAGATTCTCTTTCCAGATACTGCTGCTTATTTGCATAAAACTCTATGACACCCTTGGTCACTCATGTCATTTCAAATTAAAAATTGTCTTTAAAAATGAATTTAATAAACAAAACTGAATAAAACTCATCTTACGTTAATAAAAAAGTATTTAAAATGATTGTATATTAACTGTTTACCCAGAGATACCCAGGGAGCTCAACACACTTACAGAGGAGGATCAAACAAACCCGTTTCTGCAAGGTGAATGAGTATTCTTCTTCATTTGTGTGATTTAATTAAGTAAATGACCTGAAAATGATTGAAAATCAAATAGATTAAGACTAATTAGCTTTTACTCATTTTAATTCAGTTTGCTGTTATGTTCATCAGATATACTTGCTGAAGAACTAAAGAACTCAGAGCCCAAAACAGAGCAGCATCGCTCTTCTCGGACTGTCTGCAGCATTAGCATTGCTAATCAACAATCTCCTTCCTCCCTCCATCAACCTGAAACCATCAGCACTGAAAGAAAAGAGCTCAACCCTGCCATGGCTGTGAAAAGGTGAGCACTTAAACATTATTAGTTGCTCTGGCATCAAGCATAATTCACTAACATCAATCTTAACTATTATCATTAAATTTAAAAAATGTAATATCACCTTTGCAGATGATATTAAAGGTCAGTCTGATTTGCATTTAGTACTTTGTGTGTTTCTGTAGGAATGTGTTTTGGACTTCATATGGACACAAATCCAAATATAACCCTTTTAATGAGAAAAACGGTTCCTTAATAACAATAGGGAAATGCATGACCTTGTAATAAGCCTATTTTAAACAGACCATGACATTTGCCTACACCAGCTGTCAGTTTACATTGTGCAAATGTTTAAACTCCCCATTGCTTTCCCTCACCACTTCAATCCTGCGTTTATCTTGTTTGTCCTGTTTTCTCGCCACTAACATCGCTGTGGCACAAAGTGCTCTCTCTCAGGAAAAGCTGCATCTAATCAATGCCAAATACTGCCATGCTTTGGCCTCTCACCCCATTTTTTGCCACCATTTGACTCCAAGTATCTTTGTCCCCCAGTCCTGTTGGCAAGTCATCTGGAGTACAGCCTGTGGAAGCTTCCAGATCTGAGGAACTGGACATCGGGAGTGTCCCTCCTCCACACCCATTCTCAGCTCCAGCAACAACAGCTTCCTCATCAGTGGTTTCCACTCATATGCAGAAAAATCAAGTTTTTATTGCAGAGAAACCACCACTGGCTGAGGAAGAGCCAGATTTTAAAGTAGCCGATTTCGATAAAGTGATCATAACCTCTCAAGATGTTACTGTTGGGAAACGCCCTGAGAAAGAACCACTCAAAACTGACACTGAACAGCCAATGCAGTCTAGTCTGGTTCAAACCTTTTCAATAACCGATGATGACTTACTAAAGCAACCAAAAAACACAAAAATTGAATCAGCAGGGGAAGTTTCTCCAAAAGAGGAACCGAGTGTACACAACGCGAAGGGTGCTTTGCTTTGTGCCGACCTCAACAAGTCAGATGAGGACAAGATAATCAAGAAATTTGCCTCAACTGTGGTTACCCCTACAGAAAACAATATCCCCAGCATTTTATCCAGCTCATCACCTCTAAAGCAAGAACCTATAGATCTTCCCAGGGAAAAAAGCCAAGTGTGGGTGGAAGAAGTCCTTGTATCTAAGTCCAACAGTAGTTTGAGAGAGAAACAGTCCCATACGGATCATCTGGACAAGAGTTTAACTGTTGAGGAACGGTGAGTGTGCTGCTTGCATGGCACTATTACACTCCCAAACTGTAGGAAACTGGAACTTTCCTCTTTTGGGCCACTTCCTGTTTCATTAAACCCTTATCTGTCTTCTAATGGTGTTCATTTGAATACTTAGGCACATAAAACTCACTTTGGCATCATGAACAGTTCCAGATAACACATTTTCAATATACTAACTCGCCTCAGTATGAATAGATAGGTTATATCTTCTTCCCCAACCACAAAATTGCACTTCTGTAGAATTACATCATCGACATCATTCTCCAGAAAAACTATAGATGACCTTCCTAAAGTTTTTACTAAATACTAAATTATCTTCATTTCTTTATTTGTAACAATTTTCTTCCTGTCTCATTCTTCTCTTTTCTGTCATTCTCTCAGTCAAAATGAAATGGCCTTCACTCCACTTGAAAGGCCTAGCGTTAGCCTCAAAGCGGCTGCCCCTCAAATATCCGATCTGCCCAAAGAGCTTCCTCCTATTCATCCCCAACCCCTGGAGCCCAAAGTCCTTAAATGCATGTCAGAACAAACTCCAGCAGTCAGTCAACCAGCAAAACCAGAGCTGATTGTGAAGGAGTCAGATGACACAGTATTAACGCAGAAGAGTGTGGAGATCCATTCACTTGCCCGAGCAGAAGTGCCAATCTGGTGTTCTCTGGAAGAGAAAGTAAAAGATCAGGAGGATAAAGCAAGGGATGAAGAAATAAATAAGCACAAAACAACTGACAAGGTGCCAAAAGAAGAAAATAAAGCTGAAATGTCCTCAAAAAAATCTTTAGAAGCAGGGTAAGAGCCAGTTGATCTCAAATGTTCAGCCATGGCCAAGTGCTTGCATGCTTCCATATCTCATACAATTAAGTGTGTTAAAATGGTCTTTTGGGGGTTTTGTACACTCTCGTGTGTCAATAAGAGAGAGAGTTTCAACAAGTCATACTTTGATGATTTGAATATAAACTTGTGCTAAAATTGGCTTCATATTCATACCAGCGTTATAGCAGGTTTGTTAATGCATGTTTGATCAAAACAAGGTAAGTAAAATGTGACAAGCCCTATTCCTTACCTCACAGCGAAGAAAAAGCCGTGATCCAAGTCAAGGATGCTGAAAATCTCAGTTTAAATGAACCAGATTCCCAACAGCCAATACCCTCCATTGTCCTTAAACCACAACAAGCTGAGACTATCAAGGAGAAGAAAAAAGAAGCTGTAAAAGTCAGTATACCGGTCCGTATGAAGCCTCCACTTCCTGTGATCTCCCCTGCTGTTGCTGTAACGGAAAAGGACAAAAGAGCTTCAGTGCATCTGGAGGAAATTTGCCCTCTGACGCCCAGCCTGTCTCTGGATACAGAATCTGATGAAAGTGATTTAAAGAAAAAGGTCACATTTGAGGAAGAGAGTGTGTTATGGGCTGCGGTAGAGGAGAAAACAAAAGAAAAAAGTGATGAAGGTGTTAGTTTGGGCAAGTTGATACCAGAAAAAGAGCTTCTGGATAGGGGGTAAGTGCATGAGGTTTGTTAACCTCACTGCATGGAGTTTTGTGTGGACTTCAGACTATCTGGGCTTGCATGTTTTGTCCATATCTATACCACTATTCAAAACTTTGGGGTCTGTAAGATTTTTTGTTTGATTGTTTGAAAGAAAGAAATACTTTAATTCAGTAAGGAAGCATTAAATTGATCAAAAGAGACAATAAAGATATTTATGATGTTACAAAAAAATATATATATATATATTTCAAATAAATGCTGTTCCTTTGAACTTTCTATTCATCAAAAAATCCTGAAAAAAAATCATGATTTCCACAAAATATTAAGCGGCACAACTGTTTTCAACATTGATAACAAAAATAAATGTTTATAAAGCACCACATCAGCAGATTAGACTGATTTATGAAGGATTTACTGTATTTGATCAAATAAATGCAGCCTTGGTGAACATAAGAGACTTCTTTCAAAAACATTTAAAAAAAAATCTTACCAACCCCAGACGTTTGATCAACTGTGTTTATTGATATTTTTAAAACTTCAACAATTCCAACATTGATTTTTTTTTTTACTCTGCCTAAGTTTCTAATGCATCTCTATTAGAACTTAAAGTAAACATCTGTTTTACTTGCTGGGAGTTGAGATGTTAGCGAGAGAACATTGATCTTCAAAGAATATTTTTGTCACTTACACTTTTTGGTCCATGGCAGCCAACATGGACAAGAAACACCAGAAACCAAGCCTAAGGAGCAAGAGGATTCCTATACCTTGTCCCACAAACTAGATAAATATGCCAACAGAGAAAGTCAGAGGGAAGACAGTAAAAAGAAGACTACTGAAGAGGAAGATTCAGAAGATAAGATGCTCCAAACTGGCAATGAGACTATTTGGACAACTGAAGCTGGACCTAAAGAAGATCTGAAGACTGTCAGTATCTGTTCAGGAACTGAGCTTGATGTAGGAACAGACAGAAACGTGGACACCTGCAAACAGGAACATGACTCAGTTTCTGACCAGGAAGAAGTATCTGTAGGCTTCATACGGGGGATTTTTGGTGTTCTGTATAAAGGGTAAGTGTGGGATGATTCTGAGGCTTGCACAGAACTTCTCTTGCCACGGCATCTGCATGGCTATAATTTTGTTTTCCTGAAAAACTGAAAGGTTGTTATTAGGTGTGATTGTGCATTTGCAAGGAAGCTTTTGCATCCACATTTATGGTGTCCTGTACTGATGAGAAGCTTAGCTTAACGAGGAGCTTGCCAGTTGGATTGAATACTGGGTGGTGATTCAAAAAGAGCCATTTTACAAATGGAGGTCATATCAAAAAGAGCCCTTTTGCAAATGGAAAGAATTTGTTTTATCATCATGTAATGTAATCATTTTTAAATGTCCTCATCCTTTAGTTACGAGACCATGACATCAATACTACAGCAGCCAAGCACAACTGAAACAGATGTTCAAGATGACACAATTTTGGATGATCACGATGGATCTGTGGTTGAAATTCTCCCTCCCGAGGCCTTCTCTGACACCAAAATTGAGCATCCAATTGACGATGAGCCTCAGGAATCAATAATCCACGATTTGTTACCTTCTGGCGAGTTACAGATAGATATTCAGACCTCTGAGCCTGTAGCCATGAGCCTGGTGGAGTGTTTGAAACTGGCAGCCAGAGAAACTCAAAGCAGATCTATGAATTTCAAGACCCAGGATAAAGGAAGCCCTTCTAAACAGAAAGCAGCAAATGAGCAAACCCAAATACTGACACCAATACGAAATGACAAATGCATGACGGTGGAATTGAAGTCTGAGAGTGTGCTATCAAATGAAGAGAAGAATGAAGAGCCGTGCATACCTCTGGAGGAAGAAGAAGAAGACATAACTGCTAAGAAAGAGGTGCAAAACCTTAGCTCTGTGGAAACAGATGGTCTGGTGATTGAGGTAGAGTTTGAGGAAATAAAAATGCATGAAAGTCCAAAAAGAAATGGACATGAAGAACTTCTGCCTGGCAAGATAACAGCAACAGATTTAAGGCCTATGGCGGAGTCTGAGGGTTCACAGCAGGAGCTGGAATTTGAACTGGGTCAGGAAGACTTAGGAACAGTGTGGTCTGCTGAGCTATATATGGATGGAGGGTAAGTGCATGGGACATCACCTCTGCCTGCACTGCCTCTCATTTTTATGACCCTCTTTACACGAACGGCACGATTTTGGCAATGTTCCGTCTGGCTGACATTTGAGCATTCTAGCCGATGCATTACGTTATTTGTATGTGTCTGTGACAAGGGCTGGTGGTGTCTGCATTTGACATCAAGCAGTGCATTTAATGTCCTGTTTCTATGGCCACCCTGTTGAAAGACAACCAGCATATTGTGTTTTTCAACAGGGCAACTAGACTTCTAAGTGGACATACTACCTTTCAAAAGTTTGGTGTCAGGCAAGACAATTAGTACTTTTAATCAGCAAGGATGCATTAAATTGATCAAGAAAGGGTCAAGGTAGTTATGATATTAGAAACGCCAAATCAAGTCTCTTGATCGCCAAATCAGCATATGTGATTGATTTTTGAAGGCTCATATCGCACTGAAGACTGGAGTAATGATGCTAACACAGTAATAAATTGCATTTAAATATATATATTATTATAAATTATTTTAAATTGTAATAATTGTAATAATTTTTGATCAAATAAATGCAGCCTTGTGACCATAAGTGACATCTTTTAAAACAAATGTTGAAAAATCTTACCAATCCCAAATATTTGAGAGGTGGTGAGTGTATATACTGTGAGCATGAAACAAATTGTGTTGGTTCCTATTGAATTGATTCTGGGCACTCTGTGGTTTTTCAAAAAGGACTAAACAGCAACTTTGCCGCTTGTTTGTCTATTTTGCAACTGCTGCTGCAAGCTTGCAAAAATTGTTAGCAGAAAGCACGGTGACTGTGGGCTAATGCTACTGTTTGTGTCCCTGTGCTGGAACTGATTGTGCCATTTTCACTTGATTACGTTTTTACTGAAAAACCTTTGCACGCTATAATAACCAAGTTGGTATGGTGCAACATTTTGATCTCATGTTCTGGTGTCCCATTTCTCACAGACCAGAGGAATCCTCAATACCACCAATATCACCAAGAGATTTCACAGCCATACAAAAACCGGAATCACCTCAGACTGCCTTTCCACCAGAATCTGGGTCTATATTAAAAGACACTACACCAACGGAAACTATTTCCCAACCTGCTAGCAAAGTTCTCCCTCCCTGTCAAGACAAGAGTATGCAGTCACCACCCCCAGTGCCTTTACAGGAAGTCGGCCCTGATGCCATCAATCAGAATAGTAGCTCTGCAGCTGCTAAAAGGCATGTGGTTCCACAATGCGATGAACAAGGAACCGCTCCTTCCCATGTAACTACAGAGACAGCAGCTGTAAAGACTGTTGAGATATTCAAAGATGGTGCAAAAGAGACAAGTGAGAATAACTTGTCACCACTAGAGGGAGACCATACCAAAACCATGTGTATAAACAACACTTCAAAAGCTGAGATGGAAAAAGAGAGCAGCCCAGTCATCACCAAGGCATCAGAAATTATTATTGTAGCAGCCACAGATAGACCGAAAGATATAAACGCTGATGAGAACGTTGTTTCTGGGAAGGACATTTCTCCAAGGAGCTCAGTGGTCCCGTGGCCAATTCCTTCTCCAAAACTCGAAAGACACCATGATCCCTCAAAAAGTACAGAAAGTTCCAGTCTAAAGGAGGATGACCTCTCAGAGGAGAGCGTTCTGTTAGCAAAGATTCGTCAGATGGCCGAAGAAGAAACGACACAGCCATCAGCTCCTGCTCCACGCACTAAAAAACGTCTGATCCCCTGCGAGTCTGATTTTGAACTTCCTCCATCTCCTCCCATGCAACTAAAGTCTAGCATGAAACCACCCGTGAATGAGATGAGGCCAAATTTAGATCAGGCTGAGATTACAAAAACACTCGGACCTCCACCATCAGTGATTTCTCCAGAGAAGATAGATGAGAAGATTGATATCAGTCAGTCTCAGACTCCCTCTGTGCCGCTGGAGAGCTTTAAGTTAGATGATAGCCACAGAGAAGCCAATGCTAGAAATGCTGTTTTAGATGATAATGTCCAGTTAAACAAGCAAGAACAAAATATTCAGCTGGAATGTATGGGAGCTGAAAGGGAGTGCCAGGATACACCAGCTGTTAAGCCTACAAACCAGACGGAGAACACAGAAACAGAAGCTGAAACTGAGAACAAGGAAGAAGCAGAATTAAGTATTGATAGAAGTGAAGAGGCGCAAATAGAGCAGGATAGACCACCATCTCCAGTGCCTGAGGAATTGTAAGTCTGAGTGGAGTGTAAAGTCTAAAATTCAATTGTATTTTGCCATGTTATATTGTTTGACTTAAAGTCTGGAACGCCATCTACAGCTTTAAAGTTTGATACCTAAAATTTTACACCTCTGTGCACAATTTACACTACGGTTCAAAAGTTTGGGGTTGGTAAGATTTTGTAATGTTTTTGAAAGAAGTCAAATCACAGCTGAATTTGTTTGATTTTAAAATGTAATTTATTCCTGTGCTGGCAAAGCTGATTACTCCTTTATCTTTCTAATACGCCGATTTGGTGCTCAAGAAACATTTCTTATTATTATCAATGCTAAAAATATTTGTGCTGCTGGAAACTGTGGTATGTTTTCTTCTTTCAGGATTCTTTGATGAATTGACAGTTCAAAAGAACAGCATATATTTGAAGAATTATTTGTTTATGACTTCTTTTTAATGAATAGAATTATGAATGTGTACTGTCAATTTTGATCAAATTAATGCCTCCTAATACTAAATAAAAGTTTATTTTTTATTTTTTAAATCTTACATATCTATGTGTGTATATGTAACATCTTACAACTTCTGAGCAGTAGTGTAATAAGGCTGTGTATAATAGTAATTGCATGTCTTTTCATTAACCTCAAGCCCTAGCAAAACACTGAATTTACTTTAACACTGAATTTGAAATTTAAATTCAAAACCATGTGAAACAAAATTAATGATAAGGAATTGTGTATTTATAATAACAGGGCAAAACTTGTAAGTCATGTCAGTATGTCTAACAGTTTCTGTCCTTTTAATAGGTCTGGTCATCCTCAGGAAAAGGAGTCCTCTGATGTTACCCCAGAGGCTAAAGAGAGCGAGACGCCATCTAGAAGCCCAGGCAGCATGCAGGTTAACGGCCAGACCACTGCAGACTCATCCCATGTGATTGTGCCTCCAATGCGCAGTAAAAAGAAAATAATTCCACCACCAATGGACCTTGCAATAGTAAAAACAATGGATGAATCCATTAAAGAGGGTTCAGCAGTGCCTGGATGGGATGTATGTGGAATTTGTCTTATATGTAAAGTACCTGTTAAAATGTAGACTGTTTATCACTTTTTCTAAATGCTGTCTAACACTGTTTTGTTTGTCCTTCCATTTGTCACTATACAGTTTGCCAGTCCACTGCCCAGTCCTGGTTTGGTGACCTCCAGTCAGTCCTTGCTGGACTGGTGTCAAGAGATCGCTAAAAACTATAAGGGTGTAAAAATCACAAACTTCAGCACCTCTTGGCGTAACGGCCTGGCATTCTGTGCCATCTTACATCACTTCCACCCTGAGATAATGTTAGTTTCTGATTTATGTCATTCATTCCTAGCTCAAAGCAAACTCGTTATTTCTTAGTGTGATTCAATTTATATGCACAAGCTTAAAAAATATTATTTGCTTCAGGAACAAACAAATCAGCGATACACATTGTATCTATACCATGTCATTTAATGACTAATATTTTCATTTTCAGAAATTAGTTGATATTAGATATTTAATTGTGCATGTGCATTTGTTCATTTTTGTTTAATTTACCTTTGCCTTAATAATATTTTAATTATACTGTTAAATGTAATATTTAGCAAAAATGTAAAAAACAAATGAATATCATTGTTCATACTTTACAATATAATGTTGTGATACCTAAATAAACTTAAAATAATTGATTTCAGCATTATTTTCATATACATTTTATTTAGACATCATTTAGAATTAGAATTTCAGTATTGTACATTTATAGCTTATTATTGTTCATAATGTGAGAATTATTACTGAAATAATTGGAATCAATCATAAAAGAATTACTTTTTAGGTTTGTTATTGTGTATTGACTTAGTTGTTGTTTTCCAGTGACTTTGATGCATTGGAGCCTCACAACATAAAGCAAAACAACAAAGCTGTAAGTTTGATTTAAGAAGATGTTCCACATAAAGATGTTTTTTAACTATAAACCTAACCTCATCATTTGTGCTACCCTTTTTTTTTTTTTTTTGCTTCTCTTTTAGGCTTTTGATGGTTTTGCATCACTGGGAATCTCTCGTCTGCTGGAGCCCTCAGACATGGTGCTTCTCTCTGTGCCAGATCGTTTGATTGTCATGACGTACTTGTGCCAAATCCGTGCACACTTCACTGGGCAGGAGCTGAGTGTGTTACAGATAGAGCAGAACAACAGTCAGTCCAGCTATGCAGTAGCCAGGCCAAATCAAGGGCCGGATGTACAAGCAGCAGCCAAATTCTGTGCAGAGAGACTCCAGGCTGGAGCTCTGTCAGGAGACTCGCTTGGAGAGGAGGGAAGTGACAGTATGGCTAAGCCGAACGGAGCTCTTGTTCCTCCACCTCGGACTAAACGTGCAGGAAAGGTGGAAGAGAAGGGCAGTAAGGAGACAGAGGGAGGAGCGCAGAGTCCTGTGGCCCCGCCACGATCAAACTCAGTGGCTTCCAGATCAGGTTTTGGGCACATACGAGATGCGGATCTGGTGAAGAAACGGCGGTCGCGACTGAAGAGCGAATCTATGGATGAGACTGATTCAAAGGAGGTAAAAGACATCAAATTTACCCTTTTCTTGCATTTGTGTGTGTTAATATTTGATCTAGTTGTCTTTTCTCTACTAAGAAGTTGTCTTTTCCCCTACAGTCAGATAAAGGTGAACTGACAGCTGAAGGAACTAATGGCTCAACAGCTGCCAGAGAAAGTGCTGAAACTGGTAACCTTCCTCAACAGCTTCCTAATATCTAAAAAATGATTGAATTTGGAAAGATTTGGTATTTTACACTCTGATTTGCACTTTTTTGCCATTTAATGTGTTTGCAGAACCTCAGGAAGCAAACCAAGATGTTAAATCAGCAGATAATGAGACAATGGTCAGTATGACCTCAGTATTTGAGACAATTGGAGTTTTTCATCTTTCATCAAGTGTAGTTTAAAACGATCATCAGAATTCTCCAGTTCTGGGTCCAGATTCATGAAACATTCTTAAGAATAAGGTTATGAAAATTTTGTTAAGAAATATTTGTTGTTCTTATTGTTCTTATCTTCTTCTTTTTTTTAGATTGTTCTAAAGATAAAGGATATTAAATAATTAGAATTCCTGAAAAGAATGTTTTGAAATATCCTTGTAAATTAGTTCCTAAAGTTAGAATAACCTCCAACTTGTCTTAAATCCCCGGTGGTGAGATGTTTACATTTATTCAGTGGGTTGTTTTAAATATTAAACAGTACAACATTATTACGATAATTGCAGTACTCTGCAGTCAATGCAAAAAGACAAAGAGGTGTTCGTCGTTAAGTCATTAAGTTGATCAGTGAAACTTTGCCCATTTTCTGCTTAAGAAAATAAAGAAGAAAATAATTTTCCAGAATTGCAAGAACATTCTTACGAACTACTTCATTCTTAAGAAGAATTTTCAGAATCCGGCCCCTGACTCGCAAGCTCTTACCATCCCATGTTTAGTTTCCTTGTTTTATAAATCTTTTAGTAAAATCAAGCGTGTCCTTTCCTCTCCACTATATTTGTGCGTCATTGTCTGTTTCTGTCTTATCAATGTTGGTCTTTTATTTTTCTGTATCTGGCTCTGTCCATCTCTCTTTCGCTCAATCTCCATTCCTTTTCGCTGTCTTTTCCTTTCTTTGTCTGTATTGCTCTTGTCTGGTTTTATGTATGTCTCCCTGTGGTACTTCCTGGCCAGTGTCTGCAGGACACCAATCAATATGTGCTGAGTGAACTTCAGGCCCTGGAAACCGAACAGAAGCACATAGACAGCAGAGCTGCAGTCATGGAGAAAAGACTCCGAAAGCTCATGGAGACGGGTAAGAAAAACACTCATATAGAAGGAAAGAGAGAATGAAGTTGATTTCAAATTAACTCTTGAAATACAGCATGATATACCACATTATTTGTGTAACAGGAAGTGATAAAGATGAAGAAGAGAAGCTGATTCAGGAATGGTTCACTCTGGTCAACAAGAAGAATGCTCTGATCAGGAGACAAGACCATCTTGAGCTGCTGTATGTATTGATATGTAAGACGCAATCAGTGCACACTGTCAGCCACATCAATAAATGTTCATGATTTTATCCTTGCAGGCAAGAAGAGCAGGATTTAGAAAGAAGATTTGAGCTGCTAACTCGAGAGCTCAGAGCCATGATGGCTATTGAAGGCAAGCCGTGTTATCTGTTAACTGTTATTAAAGTAGTGTTTTTAAAGCATAACTTGAGCAGCCAAGGTAATATAAATGTAAAAATAATGAGCATAGTTATCTAATATCAGCCTGTATGCTACTGATATATTGTGCATCTGTATTCTACACATTCCATATTTTCATTTGTCATGTAAATTCAGATTGTACTCCTAAAACCAACAAAAAAGTGAAAGGTTTGCAGGTTCCAAATTTAATTATTACCAATGTTCATTTGGATTCTGCCAAAGTGATTGAAAGAACATCAGCTTGGCCCATATATTGGTCTATTAATGCTTTTAACTTTTACCTACCTATTTCCTCTATGGCTGAAGCTGTAGTTATCAGTATTTCATCACTGTACGATAATATCAATAATATCCATATTTCATCCATCAGACTGGCAGAAAACTCAGGCCCAACAGCACAGAGAACAGCTACTGCTACAGGAACTGGTGTCACTGGTCAACAAGCGGGACGAGCTGGTCAGAGACATGGATGCAAAAGAGAGAGGGTGAGTCTAGTCACAGTGTGTTTTGTTGCACTGGAAATTAAACTTTACATTACTTTACTTCATGGACTGAATGTATTCTGTATGTGCAGGGCTCTGGAGGAGGATGAGAGACTGGAGAGAGGTCTGGAGGCAAGACGTAGAAAATACAGCAATAAAGAAAAATGTGTTCTTCAATAAAGAAACTTGAACTCTTTTGAAAGCCGTGGCTCACTGCACCAGAGATGATCCTAAATGACTTGGACTACACCAGGACATTAGTGTGCCTTGTTTTAACTTTCAAAGACATTTGGCTTAAATGTGAAGCCCTTTCTCAAAACATCTTAAAGATCTCAGTGGGATATAAATCATGTCCAGTCTAGATCAGACAAGCTGTTCATTGAAAGTTTGCACAATGTTTTGAAGGTTTTCCCAGTTTTCACTGGCGAGAGTTTAGTATTTTAAGCAATATTACTTTAAATCATAAAATCTTAAAGATATTGGACAATAAAACAAACAGCCTTGAATGAACCCCTGAATGGTTGCAGACAGTTGAACTGAACACAAATAATAAGAAAAGGGAAGAATCCTGCACACTGCTGTTGGTTGCAAGAAATCCAATATTTATTGAGACTTCAGTCCCACAAACTTGGTCAGGAATTTTTTTTCCTGAACCAAATAAAACTGCTCAATAAATAATATATTTCTTACAGTCTGAGCAGGCAAGCAAGGTTTTCTCTCCTTTGTAATGTTTGTAATGTTTTTTTTGTTTTATGTTTAAGATTGAGACAATTTGACTGTCTTTAAGGTATATCGAACAGACAAAGAGACTTGCGCCAAAGTTTGCTGTTTTTACATTATTTATTTAAGTGTGTTATTTCCTGGTATGCCAAAATGTCTCTCTTGGGCTTGTCTTGTATTATCTGCGAATTATATTCTCTGATGTTTCATCTGACAATACGTCTCCAAATGAATGTATTCATAAAGTTATTTTGCATTGCAGTGCCTTTAGAGGTTTAATACCTTTTGAAAAGGGGCTTTTTATATCAAATGAAGCCATTCTGTATTTTTCTGTTTTAAACATTAAAAGCTAATTCAAAATGAAAAATATTTAAGGATTGTTTTATAGATATACAAAAAGTATTTTGTCCGTCTGTACTCTTTTTGATATTTAAATGTGTTATTCATTCCTATTTTAAGATTTAGGGTGTTTTATTCAATAAAGTTTGATGCTGTATGAACAGATTGCTGATTCTATTTTTTTCTGCCTAAAACATGAGAACACACACACACACACACACACACACACACACACATAATTAGCTTATAATGTAAATTAAAAATAAAAATGTATTATATTATATTATATAAACCTCAAGCAACCACATATAAACGCCTTGGAAACCACATACAAACCCATGGCTGTTTGTCTTACGGGGCAAACACCAAACAGCCAGACGTTTTATCTGTGTATATATCAGCTCATTTACAAAATCAACGTATTTTATAATCACAAAGCACAAGCAAACTTTACATTACAGTTTACTTCTGGCAGCATGCACATAATTACATATGCATGGATCCCACCACTAGGCGGCGAAAGCGGGCCAGAATAGCGGCGCATCATCATCCGTCACTGCCGCACCTGCGCGGCTTGTAAAACCGGAGAGGAGAGAGGAGGCGTAAAGTCAGGCTGGGTTGATTTTACAAGGAGGTCTGGAAACGGTCCACAAAGGCTTATCAAAACTCAGAGATCCTCTTTTTATTGCTACTATTCCAGGCTAAATAGTGGCTCAGAGTTTGCGGTCAGCCGGTGAACAGTAGGCGGCCCAGAGCGCTTCTACCAGCTGGACAAACAATAACAATCCCTTTGCTGTCACATCATGAACCCTGAATAGTAAGTCATGAGAACTATGAACATTTATGACCTCTCATAATTTCCTTTAACCTTTCGTTGGCAGGTCAACCAAATTTCCTATGCAGTTGCTGTTCAATTTTGTAATAATTAAATAACAAATAGTATTAATTGTGTTACGGTTGGCACTAACAGCGTTTGTCATGGTTGCAGACTGCACAGTAGTTGCTCTTTACGATAAGTATATATATATATATATATATATATATATATATATATATATATATATATATATATATATATATATATATATATATATATATATATAATGTGATTATTGTTATTATAATAACATTATTATCAAATAATTATAAATAGAATTATATTATAGTATTTAATATTGGTATTATATGAATTATATATAAAATGAACAACTTGTTTTTTGCATATTTCCACAGTGACTACTTATTCAAGCTTCTTCTGATTGGAGATTCTGGAGTTGGAAAATCTTGCATTCTATTGCGTTTTGCAGTAAGTGTTTGTTTTTTTAGCAGCATCTTTGGATATGAATGATCTCTGACCATGTGTGCTTGAAATATGATTGATTTTCCTTTTCCAGGACGACACCTACACGGAGAGTTTCATCAGCACAATCGGAGTGGATTTCAAGATCCGAACTATTGAGTTGGATGGAAAAACTATTAAACTGCAGATAGTGAGTTTATAGACTTTAGAATTCCGCTTAAATGTGCCTTTTAATGTGAATCAGCAGTTAAATGAGTCATGTAAATGTTTACAGTGGGACACCGCTGGACAGGAGCGATTCCGCACGATTACATCTAGCTACTACAGAGGAGCTCATGGGATCATTATTGTGTATGACGTCACGGATCAGGTTTGTGAGACTCCTTTCTAAAAAATTCACATCTCTGTTTCAAACATTTATGGCTTCTGCTTACAATAAAGGTTTACCTCTCAAATGTAATCAAAACTGCACACATTCTTAAAAGCTTAATGCTGGTGTTTTTTCAGGAATCCTACAACAATGTGAAACAGTGGCTGAAAGAAATCGATCGTTACGCAAGTGAGAATGTCAACAAACTACTTGTAGGAAATAAGTGTGACCTCACTACAAAAAAGGTTGTGGACTACACTACAGCTAAGGTTGGTTGGTAGGGAAATAATGAACTTCTTTTAGACTAGTTAAAGGAATAGTTCACTAAAAAAGAAAATTAGCTGAAAATGTACTAACCCTCAGGCCATCCAAGATGTAGATAAGTTTGCTTCTTCATTGGAACAGATTTGGAGAAGTTTAACATTGTATCCTCTGCAGTGAATGGGTGCCATCAGAATGAGAGTCCAAACAGTTGATCAAACATCAGAATAATCCACAAGTAATCCACACGACTCCAATCCATCAATTAATGTCTTCTGAAGTGAAAAACTGTTTGTTTGTTTGGAGAAAGAAATTCATCAAGATGTTTTGACTTTTAAACTGTTGCTTCCGGCCAAAATACCACTTAATAAGCCTTAATAATGCTTCCCCCAGTGAAAAAGTCATCTTGTCTGGATAACTTGTGGATTATTGTGATGTTTTTATCAAACTCTCATTCTGGCGGCACTCATTCACTGCAGAGGATCTATTGGTCATTTTACCACCAAACACTTAATAGTTATACATTAACTTACATTAACACTATTGTCTACAGAAAGACTATTCTTCTTTCTCACACCCTTTTTTTCAGGAGTTCGCTGACTCTCTTGGCATCCCTTTCCTTGAGACGAGTGCCAAAAATGCCACAAATGTGGAGCAGGCCTTCATGACCATGGCAGAGGAGATAAAGAAGCGCATGAGACCAGGGGCTTCAGGGGGTTCTGAGAAACCTGATCTTAAAATCGAAAGCACTCCGGTGCAACAGTCAGGCAGCGGGTGCTGTTAGATCACTGTCATATTTTCTCAGGGAGAGTGATGAGCAGGACTGGACACTGAGGAGTATTGTGTAGAGGTGGCCAATGTGGGTATTAACGACAGACTATATCCTACATGGTGCTCAATAAAGTCTGAAACCATTACTGTTGTTTAACAAAAACATTCATGGCTCTTCCCACATTTTTGTTGTGTTTGAAAATAAGATTAAAGCACAGGCACACACTGATTCAGGTACTTGCCTGAAAAATGAAGGTGAAAATGTCCAGATCACTGTGTTGATAGCTTGTTAACTTTCACAATTGACCCAATCATATGAAAATTCATAAACAATGAACTGGGATTTGCAGCTCGTTAAAGTGGTGCCTTTTCTTGTTCATGCTTTTAAGAATATCAAGTGGTTGAGAGGTCATTGCTGGCATTTAAACATCAGCATGTTAAAGCAGGGACTCTCCAACATTCTCATTTGGAGTTTTACTGTGGTTCTGTGAGAATAAACAATGTTGTTTTGTGTGTATTTATTTGCTTCTACTTTCGTTTTTGTGTGTGCCTGTGACTGCTTTATTATCGTATATAAAGGGAGCTTAAAATGATAGTTTACCTAGAAATTAAACTCGTAACTGATTTCACATCATGTTGCTCCAAATCTGTATGATTTACTTTCAGAATGCAACATATTTTGATGATGTTTTTATCTCAAATCAGTGGTATCCTATAAAAAAAAAAACAGCACTAGATCCCATTATACAGACAAAAAAAATAAAAAATTCAAAATATTAGTGAACATTGCATTTCAGAATCAGTGGGACTGCTAGATAGCTTTTTATGATTATTTATTAAGTATGATGTGTTAAGAAGGTAATAACCACCAATTATTTTTTATAGTGTTGCTCATTTAAAAAGTTAAATAATAAATAATCATTTAAATATAATTGTGTGTGTGTGTGTGTATAAACATTATTTACAACTCAGTCATTTAAAATTAATTTATTATTTAAAAGTAAACTGAAACTGCTGTTTTGGATCACATTGGTTTCTGCACCAACACGCACACATAGTCGATCATCCCTAGAGCCATGTAAACATCTATTCTCATTTAAATAGGTGTACTGAATTGACTGTGATAGTTTATGTAAAAATGGTCTGAAGAACAGTTTACACAACGTTTCGAATACCTCCAATTCACACCTTGCGATCGCGATTCACAGATTCAAGCCACTCCCACAGCAATTCACTGCTAAAAGCGATGACTGTTCTACATCAGATTCAGAACAAATCAAGACACAACAGTGCGTATTACAACTACAAGAATGGAAAATGTGTGCAGGAGTGATGCAGAAGCACGAAGAAGGAAAAGTAAAGATACTGAAGAGCAAGGTTGGTGTCCATTCTTCTTGATATTTTCTAAACTTCTAACATTAAGTGGATCATTATAAAAGCAAAGATGTAACATAATAACGTATGGAAGTTACGTACTTGAGAATTTCATAAAAGACTTTCACTTTATTTAATTTCACATTTGAATTCGTTTTTAGACAATTAACAAATGATGTGCTCATTTTAGACCTGATGGAAACTCAAGAACTGAACGAGGGAGAGAGGAATCATTTGACAACAGAACAATCTCTCAGTTGCTCACAGGCTGAAAACAACAAAACAGTAGCCAAAAAATCATTCCCATGCCCTCAGTGTGGCAAGAGCTTTACACAAAAAGGAAACCTTAGGATTCACTTTAGGATTCACACTGGAGAGAAGCCTTTCGAATGTCAGCTGTGCGGCAAGAGTTTCACAGATCCAAGAAATCTCAGAGATCACCGGCTCTCTCACTCTGGAGAAAGAGCGTTTTACTGCGATCAGTGTGGCAAAGCATTTATGTTTGCAGCACACCTGAAGAGACACCTGAGAATCCATACAAATGATAAACCATACTTGTGCTCCATTTGTGGACAGAGTTATTCGCGGATTGACCATTTTAAAGAGCACCAGAAATTACATGCCAATGTGCGAGCACATGTGTGCTCTGAGTGTGGGAGTTCCTTTAATTTAGCCAGCCACTTGAAAGACCACCAAAAACTTCACACTGGAGAGAAACCTTACAAGTGTTCACACTGCGGAAAGAGTTTCTCGCAGTCAGGATCTATGAAAAAACATGAGAGAATTCATACAGGAGTGAAGCCATACATTTGTCCTTCATGTGGGAGAGCCTTCTGTCAGTCAAGTGCACTGCTGAATCATAAAAGAAAGCATTGCCCAAAGTTGTCACAGTGAGAAAAATAAATAATGCACAAAAAAAAAAAAAATTTTCAAAAGAGCAGTTTCACCTAAGTGGACCATACAATAGTTGTAGTGATTAAGTTTGTGCTTTAAAAAAAAAAAATAGAAGTGGTCAAACAAAGTATTTGTTCAAACTTCTTGTGAAATGCTATAATTTTCTAGCTTTTTTTGGAGTAGCAAGAACACCAGAACGCACTCTTTCAGTATGATTGAAATTAATCTTGTGTATCTATATATCACTGTTAAATAAAATACTATCTTGATCTGTTCATGTTGATTTCTTTATTGGTATTTTAATAAGACCATACATGGTGCATTCAGTGAAAAATAAGAAATTACGGATCGTCTCAATATAAACCCATTCAAAACCCTCCTACCCAAAAAACATTTGAATATGAAACTAAGAGGAAAAAAAACAAAAAAGGATGAATAAATAAATAAGGAACTAAATAATAGAAAAAAATAAGCAAATAAAGATAAATAAATACATAAAAATAAATGAACTAATGCTGTCAAACGATTAATCGTGATTAATCACATCCAAATTTTTAATCTACATAATATGTGTGTACTGTGTATATTTATTACACTGTAAAAAGTTATAAGTTGACTACTTAAAAAAAATTGAGGAAACCCGTTGCCTTAAAATTTGTAAGTAAATAATCTTTTTTTTTTTTTTTTAAAGTTAAGTGAACTTGACAATTCACTTAACTTATTTTTTTAATTATCATTTACTTAAACATGTTAAGGCTTTTATCACTTTTACAGTGTATGTATATGTAAATACACACACATGCATACATATATTTAAGAAAAATGTTATGTTTATATATTAAATGTATTTATATATGATATAATGTATATGAATATAAATATATACATGTAAATATTTTCAAAATATATGCTGTATGTGTGTGTCTTTATATATACATAATAAATATACACAGTACACACACATACATTATGTAAAAAAAAAACTTTATTTTGGATGCAATTAATTAATTACAGCACTAAAATGAGTCTTCCCTCTTTCCAATAGATCTTAATAACAAGACACGGTATGTGGAAACGACAACATTGAACTGATTGGCTGGTAGGTCTGTATAACTCGAGACAGCTATGAACTGGACATAGATTCCCTCTGTATTCCTGCACCTTGACATTTAATTGTATATAGCGGAACAAGTTATCCCTTACTTTTCAGCGTGAGAAATACAAGGTTTGGCGTGTGTGTGAGTGTGTGAACTGGTTGAAATGCGTGGGTCTCACGGTGAATGCGTGAGACTTAAGAGCCCTGTGGGCAAAATATGAGGACTAACATTCTAAATATTGACGGGTGATGATGATACTGTAGCCTATTTGTGACTTAGACCAACTCTGCTCTTTGGCCCCAAATGAGCCAACTCATGCAGTGCTCAATGTGCATACTGTACACTTGCCCTGAGCATGTATGTGTCACAGAGTACACATTTGAGCTTTTGAATGTTTTTTTGTTGTTTTTTGTGTTTGTTGCACATTTTGATGGCTTGATGACAGGAGTAAAAGGCTCCCACATAAAGCACTGTGGCTTCCCCACTCAAATGCAGAGGCACAGTGTTCTCCATGGTGGGTTTGAACAAAACCAAAACGAGGAACAGTTTGGCTTGGGACAGAATGCTATCATCCATTGTGACGGTGAAAATGGCTGGCCTTGGAGCCGCTCCTCCCCTAACAGATGTAATCTCCCTCCAAACCTTTGAGAAAACTTGAGAGCCCTGTATATCCATAGGTTCCATGTGACGTCACAGTGTTTTATATGCCCGGGATATGTTGTGCTATAACAACAGTCATCAGAAAAGCCCTGAACAACAATTTTATTAGATCCCAAAGAGGTTAGATCGGCGGAATAAATTGTTGGCTTAAATCAGAAGGCACCACTGGCAGTTAACGTACGGTTGCCAACTTCAGAAGAGGATAATAATTGACAATTGTGATTCTTTATAGGAGAATAAAGGATGTTAAAATATTTGTATTGTACCACATAGGCTATGTCATTTCCGTATACACTCAGTAAAGCATTTTTTTAACAATGGCAAAATTTTGAACTAAAATGTTATTGCAGCCATGTAGCCTATGAATAAATGAAAATGCATATTTTTAATTAAAGCAAACTTAGTGTGGGCTGCTTTTGGTGCCTGAATTTGTGCTTCAATAATGAAATCCCGGTTTAAGAATACACTAGAAGTGAAAGACGTCTTCCCTCAGGTAGATTGCATGTTTTCTTGGCTTG
The DNA here is from genome assembly GCF_012432095.1 of Onychostoma macrolepis. Taxonomy (NCBI): domain Eukaryota; kingdom Metazoa; phylum Chordata; class Actinopteri; order Cypriniformes; family Cyprinidae; genus Onychostoma; species Onychostoma macrolepis. The sequence continues at coordinate 11,137,062 of NC_081164.1, read as the reverse complement.
CTGGATGTTGGGCTCATGATCAGTAATCACGTTGTTTGCATTCACAAAAACTGACTTGCTGAAATCAAAACGTGGACGGAGAAGGGAATCGCAGTGTCTCACTCGCTGTGAAGCAGGAGCGACCAGTTGGGAGAGGATTCTTCAAGGTCTTAAAGCACTGGTCTCAAACTCAATTCCTGGAGGGCCACAGCTCTGCACAGTTTAGCTCCAACCCTAATCAAACACACTTGATCCAGCTAATCAAGGTCTTCAGGATCACTAGAAACTTCCAAGCAGGTGTGAGTTGGAGCTGGTTGGAGCTAAACTCTGCAGAGCTGTGGCCCTCCAGGAATTGAGTTTGAGACCACTGTCTTAAAGCCTTCATCGAGCGGCTACGTTCGCAATTCAAACAGTAATTTGTCCAGAAAGAATGAATAATTATAAATTGTGCTAATATTAGCTAAATTGACATTATTCAGATTGTGTAGTAAGCTAGCTAATTAATATTATCTATTAAATCTCATATGGATGTCTCATATAGCGGCGAGCATAGCGGAAGTGACGTCTTTGGTACCCATGGATATGGCGATTTGGCTACCTTGGAACATCAGTTTGCCTCTTTTAGGTGTTGTTGTTGTTGTTTTTTTAATAGTCGCTGCTCAAGCCTCATGATAAGCCATGGTGATGTTCATCCAACAGTTTAACAATCCCCGCCATATTGGGCTCGCTGGAATGGGGGTCCGTTTTGGTTTCTTTTCTACTTTATTTACTCGCTTTTGTGGTCATGTTAACAAAAGAGTATACATTTCGTCCTTATGATCCGTTTACAAGTGAAATGAACTTATGGAGTGGCTCAAAAGAAACCGTTAGAGCGGGAGATATGTGCAAACACTTCTACTCCATCTGCTGTCCGGAAGTCGATCCCAGATCGCAATTTTATTCGTTCTTCCAGGAAAAATGTATTATTACTTCTGTTGAGGTAGGATAGGCCTTAAGTTTAGGATTTTAGGAGGGTTATGTTTAGGAATGTTAATGTTTCTTTCCCCGCCATTGACGAGATGTCTCTTCAATTAACAACGCTTCCCGCCAAAGACGAGTTTTTACGGCAATCCGTGTTCTAGGTATATTACGGTAAGGAAAGCCCTAGCGCATGTAACTGAATGAGTTACGAGATTTCCGGGTCGTCCGGGTGCGAATACAAGACGATTGGCATAAGAGTGATTCTTAGACTATGGGGCACTTTTATGTTCATTGGTCATATTTTTAAAAAATACATATAATTTTGGACAAATTCCTCTTTCTTTGTCAAACTAACAATAAAACCACCTTAAAAACTTTTTACTATCTTTCTATTATAATTTTTTTCATACTTTTCTACCTCCTTATAGGTGTCAAAATCACTGTTTTCTCCTTGTCGCACACCCAGACTTTTAAACTTCAACAATGAAAATACAGTTTAAAAATATGACTTATCTGGTAACTATTAATGTACCTGAATTAAGCACTAGTAAAATAATTAAAATACATCATAGTATTTAATTATGAGACCACTATCAATATTACTTTTTATACAAAATATAGCTGTCGCACAGTATTGGTGTCATTTCCATCACAACACTGTAATGTCTCTTTAAAACATTTGTGTGAAAGATTGTTTTGGTGGTTTCTATGGAAATGTTCAGTGACATCAGAGCACATGTTGGACATGGAGGGAATTTAAATTTTCATCAACAACAAATGAAGAAAAATCAAGGTAAATATTGCTTGATCAGTTAATATATTTATTCTATGTCATTTCTTAACATACTGTACCTTCAAGGGTGTTTTTAAAAAGCTAAAATTTTAAGTTAAATAAGAGTATTTTGCATACATGAAATGCTAAGCATTAATTCAAAGCTAATCAGTGAAGCTATCTTCCATTTTTTCACAAAAAACTACAGAAATGTCATTTCCACCAAACTGCCCTCTGTGGTGGAAATGACATTTATGGTTACAAAGTACAATTGCTATGTTTAATGACTTTGTGAATTGAGTTTAATGAGTGTGATGAGTTTAAGACTTTTTCTAATAAATATCTCTACTGTTTCTCTACATTCAAGTTAATTCATTGTCCTTTCCATCACCACACATTTTTTAAAAATATTTAAAAGGTTCTCATCACACATTAAAAATGTATCCACAATTTATGAGATCATGCTCTACTTAATATAAAAATGTAAGTTATTTATTTTCTAATAAGCTCTTACCCAAAACAATATTAAATTTCAGAGTGTGACAGGTGTACAGCTCAGCATTTGGTCCTTAGAGCAGTTAATTTATCTCATTGACAAATGTATAATTATTGTACATTGTGGAAAAACTGGTAAAACTAGTTAGAAAGATGATCTTAGACAATTCTTGAGTGGCATAAGTTATTCTATATTAAATAACCGCTGTATATTGAGATGTGGTGGAAATGACATTTGTTCATTGTAGGTCGGAAAAATGTGAAATATTAATTTCTCTTGTAATCTAAGTTTGTCCTCTTACAGACCTTAAAACTAGACAAAATATTTAAACTTATGAGACTGTGTTTCGTGACTTTTGAACAAGTTTTTTTAATTCAACTTCACAAGGCTAAAAGTGCCCCTAGTTGAAGAAACACCCATAAACGGAAGGATCAGAGAAAATGTAGATCATGTTTTCACCATTGTGAATCCGATCGGGACGAAATAGTCTAGTCAGTGAGGGAGATGCGTTTACAGACACAAAAATCTCTGGTTGTGTCGTGGATAGACCGATAACCCGTCGATCTGAATATGTATAACTGTTATGTATATGTGTGTGCGTGATCTCTCTCTCTGTGTGTGTGTGTGTGTGTGTGTACAGTAGCCTATATGTATGTATGTAGCCTATGTGTGTGTGTGTGTGTGTGTGTTCTGTTTATTGAATGCAATTTCAGTTATTCATATAATTATTTACAGGTGAAAGAATATGACATCTGAATGTAATTTGCATGAAAATGCACTACTTTGATAAAAATGTTGTATTTCTGAGGAAACCTATCTGCATTCAAGTGGTGATAAAACATAAACACATGAAGATAGAATAAAATAGTTTTTTTGTTGTTGTTGTTTAAAAGCAGAGGCTTGGCTCTTTATTTTGATTTATACTACGGGGCCGTTGAATGCTTGAATCTGATTGGCTGACGAACGTTCTAAGGTGTGCAATTATTTTCAGGGAAACTCACGGCGAAAGTAGTTCCAGGCAGGTCTTGACCGCATTACATGACCATATCACTTCACCAAATTATTTGAGTTATTTCAAAGGTCCTTACAGCAAAAGAACCAAAACCCACGATGACACTGGCCAAACAAATAAATAGCTAGCAGTTAGAGAATAAATATGCAATTGATAGAGGGTCAATTGTGTGTGTGTGTGTTTTTTTTTGTTTTGTTTTTTAAATAAAAAGAGGACAGATAGATAAAATAGAATTAGAATAGAGAGTGCTAGAGTTAAGGTCATTATACACTGAGTCCGCGTGCGTTTTTTCGTATTCCTCATCCTTTCCTATCAAATGCATGCTACAGATGCGAAAACGCAGAAAATCGAACCTGATCCGAATTTCTTTATGATGGAGGAAAGTTTCGGAGGTGTAAACGTGAATGACACAAAGTGAAATCCTATTTATTTTTTAACATGCGAAAATTTCGTACTCGGTGTGCAATGACCTTTAGAGGGTCAAATAAAGATGGAAGAGAAGTGTTTTTAGCCGTTTCTTGAAGATGGCTAAGGACTCCGCTGCTCGGATTGAGCTGGACAGGTCATTCCACCAGATGGGAACAGTTAATGAAAAAGTCCATGAAAGTGATTTTGTGCCTCTTTGGGGTGGCACAATAAAGCGTCGTTCAATTGCAGAACGCAAGCTTCTAAAGGCACATAGGTCTGAAGTAGGCCTACTGAATTTAGGTAAAGGGGTGCAGAGCAGTTCAGGTGGTTTGGTAGGCAAACATTAATGCCTTTAATTTTACTAGCAGCTATTGGTAGCCAGTGCAAATTGATGAATAGAGGTGTGACCTGCGTTCTTAATCTTGCAGCGGCATTTTAGATTCCCTTATTCCCCGTTTTCCAATTTGTAAAACTAAAATTCAAAATGTAACTAGGCTGTATGCAGTGACTATTAAAATAAATTCAAAAACATCTTTATTATTCGGTTTATGCAACCCAAAGCAGTAGCAGATGGCATTAACTCTTGCCAATGATGAGAATGAATCACGTGGACCGCAAACACTGACAGACTTGGCGTTGCCAGGAGGAGACGAGAGTCCTCTAGTATGTGTATGGAATGCCAATCCATAAGTATGAAGCCCATTTACTTTATAAATCAGCAAAGAGATACAATTATTTTACTCAACATATAAGTAGTCATACATGAATGAATGACCATATCCAAATGCATAGCTACTATACAAAAAAGCAAATGCATTGCTACTATAAAACATTCAAGTTTAATTAAGTGTTTTTGAGGATAAATTTACAAAATTTCCCAGTGCCAACTGCAAAAACTGGACTTTGGGCTGTGGCGCGCCCTCTCTCGGCGAGTGCTAGCGCGGCGCTTCGGCGGTCATGAAGCGTCTTCCCGGTTGTTGCTGATTTCTCTGGTGGGCGCTGTTTTAAGAACATTATCCAGCTGCGCTGCTGCTGCCGTCATACTCTCAGCTTTTATGTAACTTAATCCCCCCAAATACTGCTGCTTTTTCTGCCTGCTTTCATCAAGAAAGAAGCTTCTGAGACGAAGGACAGTGTCTCGGTATGTTGCTGTTTGTTGTTTGTTGTCCAGCCAGTTACTGGAGTAGCTAGCTAACGTTAGCCGGTCAGAATAGGACGTCAGCTGTCTTTTCCTTTTTCTTTTAATTCCCTACTCTTTTTTTTGTTTTGTTTTTTGACAGTATTACAGTATTTTAACCAACAGGTATAGTAAACAAGGTGAGATTTACGGTACAAATAGTGAAAACAAACTGTAAAACATACAATGCTTCAAGGAACTTAAAAGTTGCTGCGTTAGCCTTCAATGTTTTTTTAAAACTTGTTTATGCTTATGACTGATAATTTTGCTCTGAAAACTACTATCCAAATGATGACTTTTTCTTCTATTTATGCTTAGTTTGTACAGAATATTCCAATAACAAAAAGCAATAAAAATGCCTGGTGTTTCCTACTCAGTACTTGTGATTGTTTCTGGATTAGATGGAGGGAGATGATGACGACTTCCCCCCTGAGCCATCAGAGCACTCTCATTCCCAGAGAGGAAGTGTGGCTTCCTCAGTCACCAGAGGTTAGTTCTCCTCTCTTGATCTGATCTGATCTGGAGGTCCTGATCTCATCATGCTGGACCTGATGTGATCGTTTGTCCATCTTGTGTTTCTCCAGCTCAGGATTTGTTGGTGTACTTGGCAAGCGACAGTGCAGTGCACTTGACTTTGGAGGGTCTCGGCTGTATGAATGCGCAAGAGCTCGGCCGCAATGTCCGAGAAGCCCTCAACATTCCCAACTCTGCCGTAGATGTGTTTGCTTTCTGGTTCTGCTCTCCTTTGCTTGGTAATGATCGTTCTTTTGTGCTCTGGTCAGATGTCAGACTGATACAGAATTTATGACCTTTTCGTATTTAGGTAACGAAGAAGGGCAAGCACAATGACGGCATTTACAGTCCCTTTGGCTGATTTGCAAGTGAAGCGTTGGGAGGGGACATCAGGAAGTGCTCAGGGCGTTAAAGTCACCCGCTGGCATTTGTGGATTATTTGGTGTCTTTTAAAACAAGGGCAGCTTTTTACTTTTTAATGTCTGGAATGCACTACATGGCTTTTATAATTGGTACAGATTTGAAAACACTAGGCAGTATACACTTGCCAACTTTGTAATGGATACAGAGGAAAACATGACAAAAAAAAGCAATATGCATTTAAAAAAACCTCTGTGTTATCTGTCAACTCTGTCTGCCCAAAATCTGCAGACTGGCACTGACTTTCGGCTACCAGTGTCAACTCATCCATACTAAAAATCAGGGCAAAATTCTGGGCAAAAGTTGTGTGTTCTGTTCCAACCTTTAGTTAGACATATAGTCTTATTGATTAACAGATGAAATCCGCCCTAGCGTTTGATTGTCATATTTTTTTATGGAGTCCTTCTTATTGTTTCCCACCTTTAGCCTCATTTTGTTGTGATATGTTTGAACAGACCTGCAGTTGAAGCCGAAACATTTGCCCTATAAGCTGTGTCGTCAGTGGCAGGACCTGCTGTACCGCTTTACCGAGGCCCCCCCAGAAGACATTTCTCAAGGTATGCTTGTGTGTTTGCTTTTGCACATTTTGATTCACTTGAAATTTGAGGGGTTTAATAATAACAAATCCTTGTGTTTTTCAGATGAGCCTTGTCTTCTGTACAAGAGAAATGTATTTTATCCCAGGTCAAAAGAACTTCAGGTGTGTTTTTTAGTGTTTTAAAGGAATGTTCATGAAAAAATGAAGATTCACTTATTTGCTCACCCTCATGTATTTCCAAAGTCATGTATGACTTATTTCTTTTCGGAGGTCAGTGTGGCCCAAAAGAAGATATTTTGAAGAATGTTTCAGTGTTTTTTTGTCCATATCATGAGTTAATAGGGTCCAATGCAGTTTTAGACCCCAGTGACTTTCATTATATTCATTCATTCATTTAAAAAAATATTTTATTGAAGAAGGTAAGCCAGGCTTGGAACCACATGAGGCTGAGTATATGATGAAACTTTTGGGTGAAATATCCCTTTAAGCCCAGTGCACACTTTGTGTTTTTCTTTGTCTGCTAAGATGTTTGCTTGTCAGATTATGCAATATGACCCCAGAGAGATGTTGCACAAAAGCCAAAGCCACATGTACAGTGTCAGATGCCTTGCATGTCAGACTGTGCAACGCTGTACTCTACATCTTATCAAAGACTTTGGACTTGATTGAGCGTTTGTGTCTGGAGTCATTAGGCTAGCCAGTGGAGGTCATGGACCGCTTATTCTTCACAGCGATCATAATATAAAGCTTCCTAAAGAGACTTATGTTAAATATCAATCATATAGACATGCAAAGTCTTTTACAATTCCTCATGTTTACCTCAGACATACAGTGTGCACCAGGCTTTTGACTCAAAGACCCATGTAGCCTATGGTATTTCTAGTATTTCTGCTTCAGTTATGGCAAAACTCATTGTTTTAATTTTGATTATATTAAATAAGTTAATTTAAAAATTTGTTTTGTGATTCCATGATGTGAATTTATGTGTGTAACATCTATATTTTGTAATGTCAGATTGAAGATGAAGGAGTGTTGAGGCTACTTTATGGAGAGGCCAAAATGAATGTCTTAGAGGGTCGTTACCCCTGTGACCCAGAACACTGGCTGACATTGGGAGCTTTGTCCTGTGCCATTGAGCTGGGGACTGGGCTTGATGACCAGACTCTAACACCGGCAATCAGGTGACATTCTCTGCTCCTACATCAGTGATTAATTCACAGTGATTAGTTCACCCAAAAATGAAAATTGTGTCATTAATTACTAACCCTCATGTCATTCCAAACCTGTAATACCTTCGTTCATCTTCGGGAACGCAAATTAAGATATTTCGATGAAATCATAGAGCTATCTGATCCTGTATAGACAGCAATGTAACTAATGTTCCTAGGCCCAGAAAGGTAGTAAGGACATCGGTTAAATAGTCCATGTGACATCAGTGTTCCGAAGATGAATGAAGGTCTTACGGGTTTGGAACGACATGAGGGCGAGCAATTAATGACAGAAATTTCATATTGGGGTGAACTGTCCCTATAATGTGAAGTTGAGGTTTCAATTCCCTTTTTTTGTCCAATTTTTTTTATTTTCAGTCTTAGTACTTATTTGTGTCAACACCTCAAAATAAAGTGAAACCTGAGTAATGTTAATTAACAACATGTAAATTGAAGGTTTGGTTTATGGTTATTTGCTTGATATTATGCATAATTTACTGCATTTATGTTTATGTATTTAGCAGATGCTTTTATCCAAAGCAACTTACGAAAGAGGCACAGAGCAATTCATCTAAGAGCCAAAATTAGCTGTAATACACAATGCCAGATTTAGTAGATAACTAGATGAGGACACAAGTTACTGTAATTATAGTTACTGTACTAAGTACATGTGTAAGTATTGTGTTTTGAGTTTTTTAATTATAAAAACTCTTATTTAAATGTAATTTTTAGAATTTTATTATGTTTTCATCGTTCCGTCCTACAATTAATTAGCTGACCATTGCAGTATAATTTGTTAATAATTATAATTTGCGGTAATTGCTTTCTTTTTCAGAGAGAAGAAGCTGTCCTCATTCCTACCGGCCCATGCTGCATTAGGAGGAGGAGGTTTTCTTTCCACGCTGAGGGGGAGAGGCGGGAGGAATGCAGAGATGGAGCAAAAACTTATAAAGGAGTATCGTTCAGTCATCTCCTCTGCTGCCACTGGCTCCAGTCTGGAACCCATTGCTCTGCTGCACCAGTACCTCAGGAGCTGCCACACCCTGCCTTACTACGGGTACGATTACTGCAAGTGGAAAGTTGTTCAAATATGAAGTGTCTGAGCCTTACATATGTGTATTTTTGCAGATGTGCTTTCTTCATGGGTGAGATAGACAAGCCAGCCCAGGGCCTCCTTCACAGAGGTGGCCGTAAGGCTGTGAGTGTGGGCATCAGTCTGGAAGGAGTATATGTCATGGATGTGAAAGAGAAGCACGTCCTCCTGGGTCTCAAGTTCAGTGAGCTTTCCTGGGATCACAGCTATCCAGAGACAGAGGGAGACTCGCATATACTCTGGCTGGAGTTTGATGGAGAGGAGGCTGGCATGCCTGTCAACAAGTTATTAAAGATTTATTCAAAACAGGTGAGCACATAATGACTAATGTTGATATGTTTGACAGTCTAATTAAGTATTGTAGCAATAAAATAAGTAAATGCAAATACAATTATAATTTTTGCATTTTAATGTTATCAGATGAATTATATTTCATAAATATATTTATCAAACAAATTAATATTTTTATTCAAGGATGCATTAAATTGGACAAAATGGACCTAAAGACATTTGTAACACAAGTTTCAAATAAATGCTATTCATCTTTTTATTCATCAAGGAATCCTAAAAAAAAAAAAGTATCAGTTTCCACAAAAAAAAGTAAAACATTATGGCAGAATAACGTTTGTTGAGCAGCAAATCAGAATGATTTCTGAAGGATCATGTGACTCTGAAGACTACAGTAATGGAATAAATTGCATTTATATCGAAAAAAAATTGTAATAATTTTTGTCAATATTACTATTTTTACTATATATTTTGATTACTGACCACAAACTTTAGAACAGTTTTATGTATGTACATTTTTATGATATGCTTATGTATAACATATACATACTTCAATTATACTTGTATAGTGGTGTTACATAAGTACTTTGTTTTGTCCTCTAGGCTGAACTAATGAGTGGTCTGATTGAGTTTTGTGTGGAGTTGCGCTCTGTTGGCGAGTCAGCAGCCGCTGGTACTGACGGTGAGGTTACACCTTCCCAAGAACCTATGGGTCGGGAAACCAATGAGAAAACCCAAGAGCGTCGGCAGGGGAAACTGCGCAGACAGAGCAGTGTGGTCTGTAGCCGAGTCCATTCACTCAACACCATCAACTACGTTGATGACGGTAAGAGACTAAAATTGCATTGGTGAGATGGACGCACTTGGTGTTCATTTGTTCTACCCATTAACTTTTATCGTCTACAATGAAGAAATAATAAACTGGGACAAAGCTCATTTTAATTTACCTTCATTGTTTCAGGCAAAGAGATTAAACGTCTGAAGCCCAAAAGAGCTGCTTCTTTCTTCACGCGACAGGCTCAGCCTCCCACTTACTCGGCTGTTCAGGTGACTGAAAGTTTGGAGCAAGGGTGAGCCCCGGCTTCAACACTGCCCTCTTCTGCCCGGTGACCAAAACTACATCTGCCTGTTTAGATCCTCAGAGACACAGTGCAAAACCATCTGAATGGACAGATCGGACCAAGATCACAGACTGAAGAGCTAAACCATTATTTATAGATAATTTGTGCGTTATGTCACAGGTTTAAGTTAAAGCTTTCTCTGTTGGCCGTTAAAAACGAATGTGAAATTTGCTTCAGTAATGGTGTTCTGTTAAAGTGCGAGACTCTGAGACACGATCCGAAAGCTCTGTTTAGGTCACTGTTCTGAATGTAGATTCTACTATGCAAACATCAAACCAAACTACATCCCAGTGGCTGTAAACCAAGAGTACAGTAGTCCAGCACTTTAATCCATGTCACTAATACTGCTAAAACTAGACCTGCTGCACCAAAGCAAACAGTCAATGCCTCTAGTATAGGACAACCGCTCCTATAGACAAAACCAGGGCTGCTGTCTGTGGCAAAGCATTGCAAAGACAGCACAGACTGAGATTATAGCATTCTGTGCTACTTGTCTGCTGAATGTGTGTATTGTTTTTGCTGACTGTTTACTACAGGGCTTGTTTGCATATGCAGACTTCTTATTTGTAACACTGTTTTTTTGAGTGTGCTCAGTGGTGACCAAAGGTAAATCGATACTCGACACATTGTGCAGTTGACTGTAGTAGTGGTCCCGCTACCTTGTTGCTCTGGAGAATCGTATCTTTCTGATGGTGTGCATGTAATGCACTGCCGAAAACAGTCCAGGTCATATGTGAGCATAATCTGCATTTGTAAAGCAAAGAGAACTTTAATACATTGAATCACCAGTTGTGTAGGTGCTTGATGATCAATAGGTTATGTATGTCTGCTATTTCTATTAAGCGATGCTTTTACAATCTATGAAACCCTAAGCGTTGTACTGTATTTCCAGTCTTTTAGAGCTTGAATGTACCTAACTATATGAAATGTATATGATTTGTTCTACAAAAATAACAGTAATAGGGCCCGACATTAACAATTGTCCAGGACATTTAGAAGAAAATGTCAAAGGAAGTTATTTAATCATAGCCTCTGATCCTGAACGTCCAGTTATTCACCCTTTGGCATCATCACCAAACAATTTGGGAATTTTGCTGATGGTCTGAATTGTGAAGAATTACTAAATTAATGAATTTGTTCATTATACCTCCTGTTTTGGTGATTAATGTAAATGCACTGCTTTTTAAAATTTTTATTTTTTTACAAATGACTTAATTGTTCTTAAACGTTCAAGTACCTGTCAAATCTTAATGTCAAGCCCTAAATTAACAGGTCATCAGTTAGCAAACACCATTCTGTATTTATCATTGCATGACATCTGTTGTCTTAAATTGATTTTGTGGTGTGCATGTTTCTGTGAATGTTTCTTTACCTGCTTACACTCGATCACATTTAAAAGTGTGGACAATGAAAACTTTGGCATCACAAGTTGAACTGCTAAAGGAAAACGACCATCTTGAATGGTGCAGAATGATCAGTACACTCTCTGTATTTATGCAAAACACTTGTCATGATGTTAACCCTAAAATGCTTATTCCCAGACTTTCTGTACCATATTATATTTTCCACTCTAAAGCTAATCCTATGTTTATATTTCAATCTGAACATCTGTCACACACACATGTACCTACTAACTGTGCTGTAGATAGTCACATCTGTGTTATAGAAATATCGAATCTGTCAATACTAATTTAAAGTGCCTTTTTTACATTTACATTTAATTTGTTGCTAGAGTTTTGCTGTCATATGTCTCTTGAAATTGTATCTCCACTACCTTTTGTTGTTTATGAGGTTTTATACACAAATTTCACTACTTTTTTGACAAAAATTAACTAAATCCATTTATATGCAACATTAAACCTTTTTATTCCCGCTTTGTACTAACTTCTGGCATACCTATCAGTAAATAATTTTCTGTATAATGGATTTTTTATTAATGTTATATTTAAACGAACTATGCCTGTAATAAGATCTTTGATGTGTAATAGAATTACATATTGAGGAGAAAAAGAAGGAACGAAATAAATGTAACAAACTAAATATTGTGTATATTTTCATGCATGGAAGCAGTGACAAGCATTCATTATTTTTAAGCTTTTAATATTTACATTATTTACATTTTCGTTATTATATAAAAATTATATTTTACCATTATGTACATACAGTATATTTCACGCCCGGACTTTTATTGTGAAATACTGTCTACAGTAACGCCATTTTGGATCAGAGCAGAAGCCCCATCAACAAACTGAGTTGGCAGGTTGCAACCAGAGCTCTTGCAACGGATGTTTTGTTGACATCTGTCATTCATTCATGAGATAAAGTCCCTCTCGCTCTCACATTAGGCTATAGTTGAACTGTAGTGGAAATGAGTTCAGCTACAACCCCACCGGATTCGGACCCGACCCGGCGACGGCAGGTTCACAGTATGCTGAAGCTCTACTATGGCCTGAATGAGGAAGGAAAAGTCACAGAACAAGCCGATTCTCTGGATCCGTGTGATATCAACGGACCGCATTTCGACCCAGAGGTTTATTTAAATAAGGTAGTGTGATGATGAATAATGAGAAATAGTAAGTGTTTGTTTAATGTGTGCGGGTGCACACATCTGTTAGCACTAGCAGTGAAGGCAATGAGTATGCTGTCACTCTATGGTTTTATTCAGGGTTTTATGCCACATATAAATTATTCTCCCATAAATACCCATATGTGAATGTATTTTTATGCTAGTAGGCTAACATGTACTGTGGTTTGTCTTTTGTTTGTGTTTCAGTTGAGGAAGGAGTGTTCTCTGGGTGAGCTGATGGATCATGAGAGCTGCATGGTGAAACAGATCAGATCTCTGGACAGTGACATGCAAACACTGGTTTATGAAAACTACAATAAGTTCATCTCTGCTACAGGTTAGTGAATAGATGAAAGTTGTTCAGATTTTACTATTGAAGTCACCATGAACGCATAGGCTAATTGACTATTCTTATTCTTACAGAATGTTGCAGTGTATGGCTTTTATTTAATTTTATTTGTCTCTCCACAGACACAATCAGAAAAATGAAGAATGATTTCAAGAAGATGGAAGATGAAATGGACTGTTTGTCTGCGAACATGGCAGCTATCACAGAGTTTAGTGCCCGCATTAGTGGGACATTGCAGGACCAGCATGCACAGATCACTAAACTATCAGGTGTGAATATTAATGTCATATAAATGGATCACAGTAATATAATACATGATCCAATATGCCTACCACATTAGGTACATTTATTTATATATATATATATATATATATATATATGAGATTTAGAGGTGAAATTGATTTCTGCCTCCACATAAGCCATGAATCTTTCATCTTCTGTATAGGTGTTCACACTCTCCTCCGTAAGCTCCAATTCCTGTTTGAGCTGCCAGCAAGGCTCAATAAGTGTCTGGAGCTGCAGGCCTATGCCCAGGCAGTGAGCGCCCACCGGAAGGCACGCTGTGTACTTCAGCAGTATAGTCATATGCCCTCTTTCAGGGGCATCCAAGATGACTGCCATGTCATTATGGAGAAGCTCGCTCAACAGTTGCGGCAGAAATTCAGGTCTGTGCTTTCTGGGATGTCATGGCATATTTGTATTAGTTTAAAAAAACACAATAACTGTTACATTTAGTGAGAAGCATCTGAAGTTTTGATTTTGTAGTTGGTTTGGTTTGGTTAATGAAAATTCTGTCATTAATTATCACTCAGTTTAAACCTCAGAAGATTTTCGTTCATTTCGAACACAAATTAAGATATTTTTAATGAAATCCGAGAGTTCTCAGATCCTCCATAGACAGCAACACAACTACCACGTTAAAGGCCCAGAGAGGTAGTAAGGACATTGTTAAAATAGTCCATATGACATCAGAGGGTCAACCTTAATTTTATGAAGCTATAAGAATACTTTTTGTGCGTAAAGAAAACAAAAATAATGACTTTATTCAACAATTTTTTCTCTTCCATGTCGGTCTTCAAAGCATGTTCACAAGATTACCACAATACATGCATGAAGAATTGTTAAATAAAGTCGTTATTTTAGTGTTCTTTGCACACAAATAGAATTCTTGTAGCTTTCTACAATTAAGTTTGAACCACTAATGTCACATAGACTATTTTAACGATGCTATCATTACTGCCTTTCTGAGCCTTAAACATGTCAATTGCGTTGCTGTCTATGCAGGGTCAGAAATCTTGTATTTTGTCAAAAATATCTTAATTTGTGTTCCAAAGATGAATGAAGGTCTTACGGGTTTGGAATAACATGAGAGTGAGTAATTAATGACAGAATTTTCATTTTTGGGTGAACTAACCCTTTAAAAATCATTTACTTGAGTCAAAATGCCTCCCATAAAATCTGATTTCATGTAATTTATTAATTCATATTTGCTTGCAGGGATGGAGGTTCGAGTGCTAAAGACCTTTCTGAATGTGTTGAGCTTCTTCTGCAGTTAGACGAGCCAGCGGAAGAGCTCTGTGACAAATTCCTCAGCCATGCCCAGTCTAGGTTGGAGGCGGATCTCCAAGGACTGGAGGCGGAGCTTAAAGACTCTGCGGTTACTGATACCGGCGGAGGCTTGGTCCAAAAAACAAGTCCTGTATCTCCTTCTAGTTCTTCTACGACCAATCCGTTCCTCTCTCCTACTGCCGGAACAGACATTCTTGAGTTCATAGATCGAGGGTGTAATGAGTTTGTCAGCAATCTCTGTTTAGTCATTGCATCTTATCAAGAATTGTTCATCAACCGTCCACAGGAGGGTGAATTAGCTTCAAAGAACATCCCAGAGATGGCTAATGGCAAGCTACATGTGTTTGTAGACACTCTGGCTGCTAGATACTTCTCTCTAGTGGAGCGAAGGATACAGGAAGAGAAGGGAGTGGGTGATAACTCTCTGTTAGTGAGAGCCCTGGATCGCTTCCATCGCAGATTACAGGCCATATCCAAACTAATTCCGGGGTCAGCAGTGCCCAGCCAAGGAACTGAGATAGTGGTGCGGGCGGCAAGAGAGAGAATCAAACAGTACCTGTCCGCCTTACAAACCTTCTACCATGACAGCCTTACTGATGTAAGACAGGCTTTGGCTGCACCTCGTCTAGCAGTGGGAGGGGCCAGTGCATCAGGAGGCGGGGCTACAAATAAAGATGCCACACCCAGTCTGCCAGAACTGCTGACATCTTTATCAAACTTTATTCTGAATCAGTTAAAGTCTGTATTAGCATCAGTGCATCTCTTCACAGCAAAGGACATCACATTCTCCAACAAGCCCTATTTCAAGGTAAAGAATAAAGTGTGTATATCCAAGTTATTTATATAAAAGTACCAAGTATAGGACATTTTAGTATAGGACCTTCTATTTACAGTAACCCTCTGGTTTTTCTCACTTAGGGGTCACACTTGTGATCCTCGGTGGTTAAAACAGTTTCAGTCATTTTTTTTGTATTAAGGTGTTTTTGTATTAAGGAGAATTTTTATGATACTAGACAATTTTAATCTATAAATTATGTAAACATTATTTAATTTAAAACAATTACAAAATTAGAAGGAAATTTTCAATTAACGCAGAGTTTAAGTTAAAAATAGAGCAAAGGTATTTAAAAATCCAATGCATGAAAGACAAGCTTGTGCAATCTGGTTGGAAAAATATAAGAAGATAAGATGTTTATTATGGTTTAATCACTTGATGCCTGTAAACCCCTATACATATAAAAAATGTGTGTGTGTATAGAGCGAGAGAGAATGAGTGTGCAGTGTATTACCTAGTTGCTTATAAGAGTATTTTCAGACTTAACTACCATAACGTTTTGCATTTGGATATATATTTAGACATTATCAAAGATTTGTGACTGAATTGTAGTTTGCTTTGTATATAAGTTTTTAATTTTTTCAGTCTAAAATAACCATGTTCCCATGATTTGTCGCTTTTCTAATACCTTATTTTTCTTTCAGGGTGAGTTTTGCAGTCAGGGTGTTCGTGAGGGCCTGGTGGTGAGCTTTATTAAGTTCATTTGCCAATCGTCTCGTCAGTACTGTGAGAGCGCAGGTGACAGAGGAGGATCCACACCTCCTGCTCTCCTTCTGTTGCTCTCTCGTCTCTGTCTGGACTATGAGACCTCCACCATCTCCTACATCCTCACGCTCACAGATGAACAGTTTCTTGTACAGGTATTCCATATGCATTATATTCTGTTGAAATAAACTCTCTAAATACACTATTCATATTGACCCTTCCTCTCTAAACAGCACCACACTCCAGTCACTCCAGTTACAGCACTTTGTGCAGAGGCCAGAGAAGCTGCTCAGAAATTACTGAACCACTATGTGAAGGTAACTAAGTGAAAACTAAGTTCAGCTGTACAGAGTCTTTTATTTCGGGCTAGGATTGCTGTTGGACAACATTTGTTAAGCAGATTTTGTTTTGATCCAGGTTCAGGGATTAATAATCAGTCAGATGCTGAGGAAGAGCGTGGAAACAAGAGACTGGGTGAACACCATTGAACCTAGAAATGTCCGGGCTGTAATGAAGAGAGTGGTGGAAGATACCACCTCTATTGATGTACAGGTGATGCACCAAACATTTGTTTCACATTTCACATACAAAAAAGATTCTAGACATGTAACGGGCCATTTGAATCCATGAAAAAAGATATATCAATTCTTAACCATTTGTATAAGCCAATTATATATATTTTTTTGCCTGCATATGTGCTTACTAGGTGGGACTGCTTTATGAGGAAGGAGTAAGGAAAGCACACAGCAGTGACTCCAGCAAACGCACCTTTTCTGTGTACAGCAGCTCAAGACAGCAGATCCGCTATGCACCAAGCTACACTCCCAGGTGCACAATCACTTCACTAATTTTACTGACTTTAAATCAGAACTTATGATGGGCATTTAAAAAAGCAACCTGCGCCAACCATTTTCCCCAAATTGAGAGTAATTTATAAATCTATTTTAAACAAAAGACAAGTTTTAGTATTTAGATTATTATTCATTATTAGAATTATTATTACCATTGTATTATATTTTCCTTCTTTTTTTCTTTAGCTAATCACATGTCTTAGTTCTGTAAAGGTGTAATGGAATACATACAGTCACACAGAGGATATTGTTTATAATTGTTTTTTGTTCCAGTGCTCCAATGGACACAAACTTGCTCAGTAACATTCACAAGCTATTTTCTGAGAGGATCGATATTTTTAGCCCAGTGGAGTTCAACAAGGTAGAAAACAAGATGATGTTAACTAACTATTGTTTCTGTCATTTAACAAACTCACCAATGCAAATTTTTATATTTAGGTTTTTTCAGTCTGTATGACCAATTTTCTGTCTTATCCTAGGTCTCTGTGCTAACTGGCATCATTAAGATAAGTCTGAAGACATTCCTTGAATGTGTCCGTCTCCGTACCTTCGGCAGATACGGACTGCAGCAAATCCAGGTGGACTGCCACTACTTGCAGATGTACCTGTGGCGGTTTGTGTCTGATGAGAACCTAGTACACTTCCTGTTGGATGAGATTGTGGGTAGTGCCGCCCATCGTTGCCTGGACCCGTCTCCAATGGAGCAAAGTGTCATTGAGGTCATCTGTGAGAGGGGGTAGAGTGGGTGTTCTTCCTTAAATAGGCAAACAAGTTTGCACATAACTGAAACTGAGCTCAACTGTTGGACAATACCAATACTTATATTTGCAGTTATTGTATGTAACTGATGGACTATCAATTTCAGTGAAGTCGCTTGTGCACTTAATATAAGGTCAGTGACCTCAGATTGAACCCTATTATAGCTGGATTGAGATAACAAAGCTTTTTTGACCTTTATTTGATTAAAGGCTATGAGTGTGTGGACATTGGGTGCTAAAAGCTGAAATATTATTGTCTCTTGTCAAAGGCCCAAAATGAACGTAAACGATAACCCATTAATTAAATAACTCTTAATCACTGTAGGTAAAATGTTCTGTCTATAAAAATCAAATCGGCACGTTTGAAAGTTGTCTTTTATTGTTGATTTCTGTATTCATTGACTGTGAAGGCTGTTCAATCTGCATTAAATGGATAGTGTATATTTAATAAACGTAATGTAACGTTACATAAGGAAAAACTTTGCGTCCCAGTTTCTTGGGAGGAAAAATGCGCATCCTTCCGCACCGTACCATGAAGCCAGAGCAGACGCTATCGCCATTGGTCAGGAAACCATTAGGGGCGGTTTCATCCGCTCGTCTCTGATTCTGATTGGTTCCCTGGTTGTCTCTCCCCACTCATCTGATAGCAGCGGTATGCGCTGATTGGTCAGATGGCGCAAAGGCATACAGCGTGTTCTGAGCGCAGGCGTCACCTCAGGCATCCACAGTGAAGATGAGCGGTTTCCATTCAATTCGACAGTAAGTTTGTGGGAAACAGAGGTAAGAGAAAAATACGGTATATATATTTTATGTATATATTAATAAGTTACTACAGGGTTATTTGGTTGTTTCAATGAAGTCTGAAAATAATCATGACGTTACAAATGCGTATACTAAACAACTACTGCATTTAACAAACGCACTGAAATGTAAATAATACACTATTCTTGTATACTATTTGTTTCGGCAACCATGCTAAGGTCTCATCTTTGTCCCAAACAGGCAAAATGAAGCCTAACAAGCACAAAGCAACACATTCAGCTGAGAGGGAATTTGGAGGTGCTCTTGGTGAGCTACTGTTTGTTGTATATATGCATATGTTTGTGTATGTGTCACTGTGTGACTATATGTGGCTTTTGTGCCATTTGAGTTAATTTGTCCACCTCACCTGTCCAGGAGCCACCTGCATCCCTGTGTTCCTGCCTCTGACGGTTCTGTACCTGCTGAGCGTGTGTCGGTCTCCAGCAGCCAGTGTCCTGCAGTGGCCTCCTCCTTTACCCCCCGCAGCACACTTATGGGACCCTTTGGCCGCGGTTCTGATTGTAGGCTGGATCACCCTGCAGAGTTTTCTCTATCTACTGCCCATAGGGAAGGTGAGATAGTGTATAATTTGTTTCTTTGAATGACAAATTAGGTTATTTTCTGAAGAGAGTATGTCAGATATTTAACTGATTTATTTGTTTACAGGTTTCTGAAGGATTGGTCCTCAGAGGTGGATCCAGACTGAAATATCCCATTAATGGTAATGTATGCTGTCTACCTGTTTGTAATGTTATACAAATAATACATTTAATGTCTTTGTGTCTTTGACACAAATTAAACAGGATAATTGTTGTTGATGCGATAATCTTTGACCTCTTGTCCTTGGTTTTACCACCTATTATATACAAAGTACGAAGAGTTCAAATTCCATTTGTCAGTAAACTCTATTTTCCCCTTATGGCTGGATAGTGCTTCATTTCTTTAGTTTAGCATAGTTTCATAATTCAAGACTCTGCATTTTTACAAAAAATGTAAAGGTTAAGTAAAAATAAAATATATATATATATATATATATATAATATTTAGTACAGTTATAAAGAAAAATAATAAGTTTGATTGCTTAATTTAAATATTAATGATCTCAAATTATCAGGAGAAAATATAAAAACTTCTGTTAAAAAGTTTGGGGCTAGTACGATTTTGAAAGAAGTTTCTTATTTTTACTAAGGCCGCATTTATTTAATCAAAAATACAGTAAAAACAGTAATATTGTGAAATATTATTACAATTTAAATGAACTGTTTTCTATTTGAATCAATTTGAAAATGTAATTTATTCCTCTTATGACAAAGATGAATTTTTAGCAGCCATTACTCCAGTCTTCAGTGTCACATGATCCTTCAGAAATCATTCTAATATGCAGATTTGGTGCTCAAGAAACATATCTTGTCATTATCAATGTTGAAAACAGTTGTGCTGCTTAGTATTAAACTAAAACCTCTCTAGACCTTTTGAAAGGTAGATTGTGATCTGATTTTTACATCTTTATTTCTTAGGTTTCCATGCCCTGAGCATTACTGCTATCCTGTTGCTAGTATGTCTTTGGCTGGGAATGCCATTCGGGTATCTGTTTGAGCTGATATTGCCTCTGGCTGTATGTGCCATCGGTGTGTCCTACCTGCTGTCTATGTACCTCTATATCCGCTCTTTCTGGGCACCTCAGCATGCTTTATCACTTGGAGGAAACACAGGTTAGATAATAAGTCTTGATATTTACAGGTCATTTACAGTTATTGTCAGACATTCCAGATATGCTTCTACTTTGAAGTCTCTTTGAAGTATTTGTCAATGCAGTTACATTGTGATTTGTAGGAAATCCTCTGTATGACTTCTTCATGGGCCGAGAGCTCAACCCTCGGATTGGAGACTTCGATTTGAAATATTTCTGTGAACTAAGACCTGGATTAATAGGCTGGGTAAGAGTCTCAACAGATGTTTACATGAACATGTAAATATATGTGCTATTGTTTAAAAGTTTGGGGTTGGTACGTTTAAATAGTAATATTGTTAAATATTATTACACTTTAAAATAACTGTTTTCTATTTTAAACATTACATTTTAAAATGTAATTTGTTCCTGTGATTTAAAAAGCTGAATTTTCACCAAAATTACTCCAGTGTTCAGTGTCACATGATCCTTCAGAAATCATTCTAATATGCTAATATCTCATTTGAAACACCAAAGTATTTTTACACACTTTCTCTCTTTTGCGTTGTTGTTTTTCAGGTGGTAATAAACCTGGGGATGTTAATGAAAGAAGTAGAGCTGAGAGGCTCTCCATCTCTTGCCATGCTGCTTGTCAATGGCTTCCAGCTCCTCTATGTGACAGATGCTCTGTGGAATGAAGTATGAGAAAACTAGTCTATTCTGTAATTAATATAGACCGAGTCCCAAATACACACAACATAACCACTTTCCTTGTGTCTACAGGAGGCTGTGCTTACTACTATGGACATTGTGCATGATGGATTTGGGTTTATGTTGGCGTTTGGCGACCTGGCCTGGGTTCCCTTCACGTATGGTCTTCAGGCCATGTTTCTGGTTGTGCACCCACAGTCACTTAGTTCTCTCAGAGCAGCAGGGATTCTTCTTCTAAATGGTAATCTACAGCCTGTTTTGCAGCAATCTGAATGTTTAATGTTACCTAACTCACCTATATTTAATCTTTTGCAGGAATTGGTTATTACATTTTCCGGAAGTCCAACTCTCAGAAAAATCAGTTCAGAAGAGACCCCACAAATAAAAGTGTATCACGTTAGTAATCACGTGTCTTTTGATATGCTACCAACTTTAAGTTTGTATTTAGTGAACATTGTTTTAGAACAGTTTGTCAGGATCTAAAATGAATTTCTAACTGGAGACCAAATTATGGCTTCCAGACTAGCATAAATGAGGAATTTTCTCATCCTTTCTTTTCACTTGTAGACCTGGAAACGATTGCCACTGCAACAGGAAAGCGTCTCTTGGTTTCAGGGTGGTGGGGGTTTGTCAGGCATCCAAACTACCTAGGGGACCTTCTCATGGCTCTGGCGTGGTCCCTGCCTTGTGGTAAGTGATAGGCAAATTATTTGAACTGATGCCCCTCATTTCAGTTAGCACTCCTGCATGATAATGATTTTTATGCTGACCAGGGTTGCCAGGTCTGAGTAAAAAACTAGCCCAATAGCCAATCAAACATATCCCAAATATCAAAATATTTTATCACTAAAAAAAATACACCACTCGCATATACAGGTGCTGGTCATATAATTAGAATATCATCAAAAAGTTGATTTATTTCACTAATTCCATTCAAAAAGTTAAACTTGTATATTATATTCATTCATTACACACAGACTGATATATTTCAAATGTTTATTTCTTTTAATTTTGATGATTAGAGCTTACAGCTCATGAAAGTCAAAAATCAGTATCTCAAAATATTAGAATATTTACATTTGAGTTTGAATAAATGACCATCCCTACAGTATAAATTCTGGGTATCTCTTGTTCTTTGAAACCACAATAATGGGGAAGACTGCTGACTTGGCAATGATCCAGAAGACGAACATTGACACCTCCACAAAGAGGGTAAGTCACAGAAGGTCATTACTGAAAGGTGTGGCTGTTTACAGAGTGCTGTATCAAAGCATATTAAATGCAAAGTTGACTGGAAGGAAGAATTTGGGTAGGAAAAGGTGCACAAGCAACAGGGATGACCGCAAGCTTGAGAATACAGTCAAGCAAAGCCGATTCAAACACTTGGGAGAGCTTCACAAGGAGAGAACTGAAGCTGGAGTCAGTGCATCAAGAGTCACCACGCCAGACGCCTTCAGGAAAAGGGCTACCAAGCCACTTCTGAACCAGAGACAACGCCAGAAGCATCTTAACTGGGCTGTGGAGAAAAAGAACTGGACTGTTGCTCAGTGGTCCAAAGTCCTCTTTTCAGATGAAAGTAAATTTTACATTTCATTTGGAAATCAAGGTCCCAGAGTCTGAAGGAAGAGTGGAGAGGCACAGAATCCATGTTGCTTGAAGTCCAGTGTGAAGTTTCCACAGTCAGTGATGATTTGGGCTGCCATGTCATCTGCTGGTGTTGGTCCACTGTGTTTTCTGAAGTCCACAGTCAACGCAGCCATCTACCAGGAAATTTTAGAGCACTTCATGCTTCCTTCTGTTGACAAGCTTTATGGAGATGCTGATTTCATTTTCCAGCAGGACTTGGCACCTGCCCACACTGCCAAAGGTACCAAAAGCTGGTTCAATGACCATAGTGTTACTGTGCTTGATTGGCCAGCAAACTCGCCTGACCTGAACCCCAGAGAGAATCTATGAGGTATTGTCAAGAGGAAGATGAGAGACACCAGACCCAACAATGCAGATGAGCTGAAGGCCACTATCAGAGCAACCTGGGCTCTCATAACACCTGAGCAGTGCCACAGACTGATCGACTCCATGCCACGCCGCATTGCTGCAGTAATTCAGGCAAAAGGAGCCCCAACTAAGTATTGAGTGCTGTACATGCTCATACTTTTCATTTTCATACTTTTCAGTTGGCCAAGATTTCTAAAAATCCTTTCTTTGTATTGGTCTTAAGTAATATTCAAATATTTTGAGATACTGATTTTTGACTTTCATGAGCTGTAAGCTCTAATCATCAAAATTAAAAGAAATAAACATTTGAAATATATCAGTCTGTGTGTAATGAATGAATATAATATACAAGTTTCACTTTTTGAATGGAATTAGTGAAATAAATAAACTTTTTGATGATATTCTAATTATATGACCAGCACCTGTATAAAATAAATATACCAGGTTTAGGCAACTCTAGCCCTCGAGAGTTCCTGCAGTTCTCCTCTGGCCAGATGGACCGACATGGTGTGGCTTAATTCCAGGCTGCTTCGCAAATCATGTTTGTGGATTGTTATCATTTAGCAGTAATGGGAGAAAGCAACCTTCAGTGGTTGGTTGCTGACAATAGCCATTCATTAATGATATAGCTATAATGGCATTAATAATCAAGGAATATGAAACAAATCCATAACCCACGCTCCTGTTGTTCATCATAACCTTTGCTCTAGTCACATATCCAAACACAGAAAACAAGGAGCACAGCTCCTCCCCGCCCAAGCTGTATGGCAGGTTTGAAATATAAAGACACTAGTTTTTCTTTTGGCAGTGTTTGAAACGGATTTCAGTCTGCCTGGTGTTCCTCATAGGGCTTGTAATGGCATATAGAAACTAGATGGTCATTTGACTGCATACCATGTAGCTTCTTATTTGCCAATTCAGCAGCCTCTAGTGGGCAAGGTCATCAATGTCCTTTGCTAAGGCCTTATTGATTGTTCCCGAAGTGGAATGGTGTTGAGCCCACATAATACACATTGGTTTGCCCAAGAGCCCAGAAAAAATCAAAGTATCTAGGGCATTTTGTGCATTGTGACAGTGTGCAAAAGTAAAAATTTTGTCAAAAAGCTCTTGGTACAAAACAAACCGCTGTGTGGAACTACACAAATGCAGAGTAAAAATTGCTGTCACGACTGCTGTATCCACAAAGAAATGCTTTTAGTCACATGCTTCAGTCAGAAGTGATTCAGAATCTAACAGCTTTGCTTCTTTTACAGGCTGAACATTCTAAAATGCAGATGGCATTATACTATTATGAAAAAATCATATGTCAACTTATACGAGTTACATTCCTCAAAAGCAAAGCGCAATTGCGGTGACTTTGGTGTTATTTTAGCACTGACGTTAATTGATTTTATTAATTGACTTAATTTGATTTATTTTCCTATTATGTAATTGTATTTTATTTTTAAAACTAAAGTTAAGTAAATTTACTTTATAGCAAAATGAATCAAACCTCAGTTCATGCCCTACATATATGAGATGAAATTAGCAAATTAAAGCAATTGCATTTAAATGTTTAATATAAGTTCAGTAACCATATTTTATATATTCAGTTTTCATTTTACTTTTTTAGTTTAAGTTTTTATAATGTGCTTTGGGCATTTTTCTTATTTTTTAATATTTCTGTTTAGCTTTAATTAAATTTGATTTCAGTTTTAGTTTGTCATTTTAGTTATTTAACTCATTTCAAATTTTCATCAAATATTTATATTTTATTTTATTTCAGCTTTATTTCAATTACATTCATTCAGCCAATTCATTCAAACAGCTGATTCATTCAGGAACAACCCAAGTGACCTTTTTTTTATCTATTTTTTTTTGGGGGGGGCGACTGAATCATTAAACTGATTTGTTCAAAATGCAGATTCATTCTGTAATGAATCACTGCTGTGTATTGCTCAGATACTTGGATCTGCTGTGGTTTCGTTTTGACATTTTTTGTTGGCAAAATAAAGGAAAAACAAACCATATTAATACTGACAATATTATGTCTAAAATGTAACTTACAACATTAACTTATTTAACTGTTGTAAAGATATATATTTTGCTAAAATGGGGAAAAAACAGTAATCTTGCTCCTGTGATATCATGATATAATTATATCATATGTTATAAATGTAAGATAAGAACTCATCGGTGCAAAAATGTCCTTGTATCTTGAATTTTGGGGGCATATAACTGGATACATCACGCAGTGAAAGCATGAGTGACAAACTCGATGTCAGTTAAAAGAACAGCGTAAAAACAATAATTGCACACATAAAATGAACTAGATTTACCCATTTGCTACTCCTTTTTCTTTCTTTTTGTGTGCAGGAGACATTATGCTGTTGTAAATGCCGCTAAATGTCACATGAATAAGCAAATAACAAACAAAGAATAATAAAAATCATATGAAGCTAATTAAATAGTTCTAATTTGGTTAAGTATTTAGATAAGTCTGTCATCTAAAATGTAACTCATAACTAAAAATAAGACTTTTACAGCCAAAACGAAACAAACAATTTAATACTTTTTAAGGATCTGCGGGAACCCTGGGCAAATCATCAAACTGTTAATGATTTTCAAACTGATGTTTTTCTTCAAGTCATCAAATCATGATTGCAGTATAATTTAATAATTAGTTTATTCCAACTTTTTTTCTTAGGAATGTCACACATTCTGCCTTACTTCTACGTCATATATTTCACCATTCTGCTCATCCACCGAGAGGCCAGAGATGAGAAACAATGCAGAGCCAAATATGGGCTGGCCTGGGACACGTACTGCAGACGAGTGCCCTACAGAATAATCCCGTACATTTATTAAGACTGACTGCTTGTTGTGAGCAAACAGTGCAGAGAACTGGACATAACAAAATATACTGCATATATTGTTTTTATTTGCATCACCACATTGCTGTCCATTCATTCAAATGTTTTCCAAAAATGAAAAAAATATATTGTATTGTATTATTAAAGACATTTTTATTATCATCAGTGTTTAGTACAATCTTAAAGTGTGGACTGCAGCATTAATGACATTTAAAGGCTCGACAAATGTTTTAATTCTTCAGACACAAATAGTTTTATTTTAAATGACTTTTTATTTACAAATACATGCAACACAATCACTCAATTTCTTCTATCAAAGCTCCTTTACTTTTTTCCCGTCCCTTTTCCAAACATTTCTTCTCTCCCTCTAGTCTCATCCTCTCCACCTCCCTTCTCTCATAGTCCATCCACACACATCCTGCAAGACTCCTCAAAGCTTTGGAATTCTCTTTCACCCAAGACTGAAAAAACTCGCACTTCTTTCCAGCCTGAAAATACATCCGCCTTATCTGCTCGTCTTCCTTAGGAATAGAAGCCTTTGCCTTGCTCAAAGCTGTGCGCAGCTGGGACAGAGCGGACAGCGAATATCCCACAGCGTCCTCTCTGCTCTCTCCAGTCAGAATATGAGCCACCGCTTCCACAGCTCGAAGTGAAGCTAAAGGGTCCTCGCAATCAAAGTATGCTCCTGCAGATACAGCTCTCATTCCAGCGTCGAGAGCCTCAGAGACGGAGCTGAAGACCTGTCCGGCACCCAAACCCTCTGAGATGGCAAGCACCGCCTGACAGAACTCCAGCAACATCTCTGAGACGTCTCCATTATAGAGACACAGCGAGAAAGTGTATCCATAAAGAGCATTTATCAGGTTGTACCGCACTAGAGGAGATGGGTTTGAAGATAGTGCGCGAAGAGGAGCAATTTTGGCACTTATTGGAGGGATTGAGCTTTTTAGTGATTTGTCCGATTTGACTTTATCGCTACTGACTTTTTTAACATTCTCATTGTGCATTTCTTCATCATTCTCACACTGAAGTTCCTCGATAAGTGCTTGAGTATCTTTCTCATGCCGTTCCCACCAGGGGCTCCACAGGACAACAAGTCCACCACTGCCACCTCCTTTCACCAGTTTCTCAAATTTCTCCTTTTCCTGGGCTGACAACAACGACCAGAGTTCTTCCTCTGAAAGAGAGTCAATATCCAGGCCTGCTAACTTTTCAGCTAAATCAGCTTCCTCTTCATCACTCCCGTCTTCAATATCTCTGAGTGTTGCTAGTATTTCTTGTGCCTCATGACTTCTTTCATCCCCACTAGATTGAATCTCTGCTAACCGAGAAAGCAGCTCCAGAGCATGTGCGTCTTTTTCGGTCACACTAGCTTCATCTCCTCCCAGGTTCCTCAGTAAATTCTCCATTCCTCCCTCGCTCTCTGCGCTCTGTCTGAGCCGGAGCAGAATTTCCTGCATCTTGCTTTTCCCCTCCTCATCTGAGACACCTTGGGATTTCAGTTCCTGCAGCACAGACTCTTTATAAAACTCCTCTGAGCATGAAGAGTGATTTTGACTCCTGTAACAAGCCAAGCCACAATATGAGACGTTACACCTCGGGCAAGTGTAACAGGAGGGTTTGGATAAACAAAGCCCACATGGTTTGACTGCTGATGCAGTAGATCCACCCTCTGTCCCATCAGCAGGTGTCAGGAGAGCTTCAGAAGTCCCTCTTTGGGGGAGCGCGATCCCATCTTTGGTGGTAATTGGTTCAGAGTCTGTTTCAGGCCAGTCGCTGAGGTGTTCCTCCTCCTTCGGTGCAATATCAGTGAGTAATGAACGAACGCACGCAGGGATTTTACGTCTAACAACAGGATCCATGAGCAGTTAATTTGCATTGGTATTAATGTTCAGATCTGCAATTAAAATGAAAAAAGTCTTCTTTAATTATTAAGTCTAATGTTGATAAAAGTCTAACTCTTTACAAAAACATAATAACAGATTCAAATCAATTACACATCAACATCTCTCCTAATAAACGTTTTATAGTGTTCATCTTACCTGACAGAATTCTGCGTGCGCACTTTGTTTCCATACACACATATATTAAAAATGAGCAGATATTTCTTCATACTAAAGCGTCACGTTAGAATAACGTTGCCCGTCGCAACATGATGACGCGTTCGTGCCCTTGCTCTTCATGCGTCAAGACTGCGCGATATTTGCGCATGATGGATGGATGGATGGATGGATAGTTTATCCGGCAAGAAAAAAACAAAACGTATTTCCTGCAAAAACTACCATGAAACCAGTTATTTTAATTTTATCAATAAAAAATGAAATGATATGCAGTATTCAAAACTGTTCTTTCACTTTTATGAGAAAATGTACCTTTTGCTTTCACTGATCATACTATAGATTTTTTTTTTTTTTAAATACTTTAATTTACTTTCATTTTGACCAAATTCAGAAGTTTCACATTCATAAATTCAGTTTACAAATAAAAAAAAGCTTTATGGTTTTTGTTGACTTAAGTAATACATAGACCATATTAGAGACTCCTTGGCACTTATTTGTTTTTGTAGTGGTTGTCTTTTTTTTTTTTTTTAATGCATAATTGTGTGATGTTTGCATTTGAACAAAAGTGCATGTATAACTAGATACATAGATTTATATTAAGCCTTTTTTTTCTCAGATAAAAGTATTATAAATAGGATTTAGTGAATACCTTACATTTATTTCAATCCTAAACAACAGGGACAACATGGAAACATGTTTGCTATAATCACAAACTCTTTAATACAACAGCAAAACACAGGTATTGAAAATTGTACACTAATGATAATTTAGTTTGTCCACCTGTTTAAGGAGGAGAGAACACACTATACATTTCCTCTCAGCCTTTGTATTGCAGTTCAGTTCATTAGCTGTGCCCACATCAAATTTAAAACCCCTTCTTCAATAACCATTCCTTCAGCTCTTTATCAAACTGCCCTTTAATTCTGATGGTCCGGGTCACTTCATTGACCTGTGTTGGAGGCTCTTTGCCTGTAAGCCCCAGCAGGAATTCCTTAACATCCTTATTCAGGGCCTGGAAATAATTGATAGTCAGTTAATAAAAGATTTGGACTAATATATTACACACTGTGCTTCTATACAGGTCTGTTCATTACACTCACCCATATGTCTCCCTCAATCTTTCTGAGCAGAGTGCTGTGCTGATTCCCGTGCTTGATGTCCGAGTACACGGGCACATTGTGCATTCTGGAGCGGCGGATCATGTAAGGCAGTGAAGGTAGTGTAGCTATATAATTAATGACAATAAAAACAGAACTCCATGTATGAGAATCTCACAAAATGCTTTCCTGACATCAAAGATTAAACCACATCCATTCCTTAAAGCTAAGGCACCAATATCATGATCAAATGCATTTTTCCATGTAAGGCAAAAATACAAGTGCATTCACCTGATGGTGGGATCCATCCTGACGGTGCAGGACCTTCATGTTCAGGTGGAGTTGGGATGCGTGAAGGAGGAATAAGTCTCTCCACGAACCTGAACTCTTCCGTGGATACAATAAAGCCCCTTGATCCTTCAGCAGGGTTGCGTTCTGTCTAAAATGAGACCAAACCGTTTTGTTAAATCACTCAGTTATGTTTCAGTATCAAGCTAGAATGCGCGTAACATTTCAAGAACAAATCATCCGATGCAAATCTATACTGTGACCGCTGCTGCACCACTGATTTTTACACTACCTGAATAAATTATACGGTAATACTAACTCTTAAACAAGCTCCAGTACTCAGTGAACGTGTGGCTGGATTAAAAGCTCTGTAAGCAACTCGCGCAGCTCGGCAGACTGTCAAAGACATGCTTCTCACGGAGGCGGACATTTCTCTTTCCTCTGAGAGAGCGGAAGGACCGGGAAATACGACGTTATGGGTTCGAGTGAGGAAACTTTATTGACAACAACAGAAAAATACGTAAGGATAATATTTTCAAAGATGACTATAATCTACACTTTAACAATGTTATTTTCAATTCGATGTAAAAATTAAAATTGAAACGCAATATTACAATAAACCTGTGTTTTAGAAGCTGTCCAGAGGACTTTTATGTGGTTTTAATAAGATGCGCATGCGCAGGCAAATACCTTCTAGAATCGCGTAGCATTGATATTGATGTTGATGTCGTGTTTGGCGTTCATATCTGGTATCAGTAGCGATTTGGGTAAGTGTTTTTATTATTTATATAATTATATTGTTTATATTGTGCTGTTTGCAACGATTCCGTCAAGCGGATTACATATTTTAACTCTCTGTTTTATGAAGACTGAACATCATGCAGTTGTTTGTTCGTGGCCAGACTTTGCACTCTATTCATCTGAATGGCTCAGAGACTGTTGCCCAAATCAAGGTACTTTTTTCTGAATTTTGTATATAGTTAATAGCCCACATTTTTATACATACAGGTGTATTTCAATAAATTAGAATGTCGTGGAAAAGTTCATTTATTTCAGTAATTCAACTCAAATTGTGAAACTCGTGTATTAAATAAATTCAATGCACACAGACTGAAGTAGTTTAAGTGGTTCTTTTAATTGTGATGATTTTGGGTCACATTTAACAAAAACCCACCAATTCACATCTCAATAAATTAGAATACTTCATGAGACCAATAATAAAAAAAAAACACTTTTAGTGAATTGTTGGCCTTCTGGAAAGTATGTTCATTTACTGTATATGTACTCAATACTTGGTAGGGGCTCCTTTTGCTTTAATTACTGCCTCAATTCGGCGTGACATGGAAGTGATCAGTTTGTGGCACTGCTGAGGTGGTATGGAAGCCCAGGTTTCTTTGACAGTGGCCTTCAGCTCATCTGCATTTTTTGGTCTCTTGTTTCTCATTTTCCTCTTGGCAATACCCCATAGATTCTCTATGGGGTTCTGGTCTGGTGAGTTTGCTGGCCAGTCAAGCACACCAACACCATGGTCATTTAACCAACTTTTGGTGCCTTTGGCAGTGTGGGCAGGTGCCAAATCCTGCTGGAAAATGAAATCAGCATCTTTAAAAAGCTGGTCAGCAGAAGGAAGCATGAAGTGCTCCAAAATTTCTTGGTAAACGGGTGCAGTGACTTTGGTTTTCAAAAAACACAATGGACCAACACCAGCAGATGACATTGCACCCCAAATCATCACAGACTGTGGAAACTTAACACTGGACTTCAAGCAACTTGGGCTATGAGCTTCTCCACCCTTCCTCCAGACTCTAGGACCTTGGTTTCCAAATGAAATACAAAACTTGCTCTCATCTGAAAAGAGGACTTTGGACCACTGGGCAACAGTCCAGTTCTTCTTCTCCTTAGCCCAGGTAAGACGCCTCTGACGTTGTCTGTGGTTCAGGAGAGGCTTAACGAGGAATACGACAACTGTGGCCAAATTCCTTGACACGTCTGTGTGAGGTGGCCCTTGATGCCTTGACCCCAGCCTCAGTCCATTCCTTGTGAAGTTCACCCACATTCTTGAATCGATTTTGCTTGACAATCCTCATAAGGCTGCGGTTCTCTCGGTTGGTTGTGCATCTTTTTCTTCCACACTTTTTCCTTCCACTCAACTTTCTGTTAACATGCTTGGATACAGCACTCTGTGAACAGCCAGCTTCTTTGGCAATGAATGTTTGTGGCTTAACCTCCTTATGAAGGGTGTCAATGATTGTCTTCTGGACAACTGTCAGATCAGCAGTCTTCCCCATGATTGTGTAGCCTAGTGAACCAAACCGAGAGACCATTTTGAAGGCTCAAGAAACCTTTGCAGGGGTTTTGAGTTGATTAGCATGTCGCCATATTCTAATTTGTTGAGATGTGAATTGGTGGGTTTTTGTTAAATGTGAGCCAAAATCATCACAATTAAAAGAACCAAAGACATCACAATTAAAAGAACCAAAGACTTAAACTACTTCAGTCTATGTGCAATGAATTTATTTAATACAATAATAATTATTTAATACGACATTCTAATTTATTTAGATGCACCTATAATTTAATTTAGACAGATTTGGAAATGATGTATTTTGTTTTTAACTACTTGTTTTTCAGGCTAAGGTTGAAGCTTTAGAGGGCCTGGCATGTGATGATCAGATCATTTCTCTCTGCGGGGCTCCTCTGGAGGATGACACACTGATTTGTCAGTCTGGGATTGAGGAGTTCAACACTCTTGAGGTCACATCGAGGCTGTTAGGAGGTAAAGATCAACTTTGCTACCCTCTGCCTGTGAATATTTATCATGCCATTGGTGAAAGCCAGGTCTGATGAATTTAGTTATTTTACATACATTATTATACTTCATTTGTGTTGACGGTAGTCAGAAGCAACTAAATATTCTTTCTTTTTTTTTTTTGAGTAATTGATAACTGGCTACTTTGATACATTATCTTGGTTTTGATGTTTTCATAAATATAACCTGTTCCCACCCAAAGGCAAAGTCCATGGTTCCCTGGCTAGAGCAGGCAAAGTCAGAGGACAGACTCCCAAGGTAAGATACATGTCAACAATCTTCATATCCCATAATATTTAAAAAAATATATATATCATTTTGGGCATGTACTGGTTTATTGACTTTGTTCACCGATTATTATTCCAGGTGGATAAGCAGGAGAAGAAAAAGAAAAAGACCGGCAGGGCAAAGAGAAGAATTCAGTATAACCGACGGTTTGTCAACGTTGTCCCAACATTTGGTAAAAAGAAAGGACCAAATGCGAACTCATAATTTGCTCTTCAAAATGACTGTCAATGTTCACTGCGTTCCTGAATAATTCACTTTGGCTGACTAGTAGGACATTCCTGCTGGGTAAAAAATGTAAAAGCCAAGTGATTCATAAAAACTAAATATTTTGGGCACTTTATATGCTACAATTTGAAAAGTATGCCATTACAATGATGTAATAAATGACTATGTAATAAAACTGAATCACTTTGATGAAAGAAAGAGGTTTTGTAAGTTGCAAATAAAAACTTTTAATGAAATAAGATTGAATCATTTGTCCTTACATCCTCATAATTATTTGAATTTAATAACTCTGCCAATGTGGCTTTGGTGATTCATTCAAAAGTCCAAATGCGAAGCTATGCAGTTCTTGTCGTCTTCCCCACTGGTTCAAAGATCACCACCACGCCCCAGGCAACCAAACCTGTGGAGAACAGATCAGAGTCAGTTCTGATTTCATGCCTCATAATAACAAAGCGGTTATGAACGAGCTCACCTGCTGCAAACATAATCTGAA
Source organism: Onychostoma macrolepis (assembly GCF_012432095.1). Taxonomy (NCBI): domain Eukaryota; kingdom Metazoa; phylum Chordata; class Actinopteri; order Cypriniformes; family Cyprinidae; genus Onychostoma; species Onychostoma macrolepis. The sequence continues at coordinate 11,104,156 of NC_081164.1, read as the reverse complement.
CCACTGTGCCCAAAGACGCGGGTCCGCCTTGACGCATGAATCTCCGTCCATGCATGCCCACATACCCCCCTGAAGCCAGCAGTCCACCGCCCGAGAGCACGCGGCAGCTCCAGCAGTCCCCAAACAGCGGTTTCTCAGTCTTCTGCGGTGTGACCGGACTCGACTGCTCCGGTAGCGGCGGTGGACTTGACATGCTCAGGTTGAAGCGTGTAATATCCAAGCGGATAAAGGTGCCAAAGCTCCTTTTTACTGGTATCTGGCGTTTTTAAAAAGTAACGCTGATAACATTATTAACGACCATACAGAAAACTGTCCACCAATTCCATCGTTATGAGCGATTTAGGATCCAGTGCGAGAAATATCAGGTCATAATGACCTTAAACACCGGAAGCGTTTAGCGTTAGTTGTTTTTGCATTCGTGCAAGTCATCGCTGTGCAAATATTGCGCAGACGCGATATTTAGCTTATTCAAGACTGACGTATCGTATACTTTATTAGAAAATTGCGAAATGTTAGTAAAACGCACAAAACACGTTTAAAGTTTTATTTGCGATACAATCTCCATAAACATTTATATAAATAAACAATGTGGTCCATTTTGGGCCAGCCACAAAGCAGGTCATGCCAGCTTGTTTTTTTTTTGGAAAATGGTCCAAAACACAGCTACCATTTTAAGATGATTTTTTCCAGCAAGGAAAACAAAAGCATAGCAAATCTTACAGAACGTGTCCATCAAGTGATGATTACCATATGACATGGTGCATTTGAAGATCATTTATTTTTAAACAAGTCACTGGCTTCATATTTTAACCCCCAGGCACGTACAGGTTGCTAGTGGCATGTGAAAGTCTGATATTTGTGCAAACACATTCCTTCATTTCTGGCCTCCGTATCCACGTGCAATGTTATCATTCGTCTCTGCAGCATCCTTTAAAACCTGAAGCATGAGGGCATTTCTCTTTCTGGTCTCCTCCATTCGGACGGGGTTGGCCTCTGGCAGATTCTGGAAAAATAGATGAAGAGATGGATCAGGACACAACTCAATCAGTTGTTTACAACTTTACATTATAATATCGGCTGCAATATAAAAACATCATATTATTTTAATAATATTCTACACAGATGTGTGATCCATGAAGAGGATAAAGACAATATGTGATACTGCTAATGTAGTTCTCTCACTGTTATTAATCAGGAGGCGTAAAAGTGACCAGAGGGAGTAAATATCACAATCAGTGTGTAATAAAACACGATCCTATTTAATTGGATTAGTTACCCCCAGAGTTAATAAGAGATCGTGTGAAACCCTGCACGACTACTTCATCACGAAACTGATTGTTTACAAACAATGACACGAGTCGTGAAAGCAACACCCCACGATTGTGTAAGTCAATCAAATAGGTTTATGTTTCTCATTAATAAAATTGCAATGTTTCAGTACCTTTAACATTTCCCTTTTCCTCTCCTCTCCAGGTGAAATTATGGCCCACATGCCGTAGCCCACACCGACGAGCCCGACCACCCCGATCGAGGCCAGGACGGTCCTCAAACCGCTCATGGTGTGCACGAGCTCAACGCGAGCGTCCAACGCACTAATTACACGCGTGGTATAAATGATCGCGCTCCCCCGGGTCGCGAGAAATCCTGGGACAGTATACAACACACCGCACACTGTCAGTCGAGCGCGATGCAGTGCATTGTGGGAGTCCTTTATTATACAACTTTTTAACCGGTTACCGGCAGATAGGTCAGTAAGGATTGTGGAAACGGACAGGTGACCTTCTTATAAGTCCGTTTAACTCTCACACAAGATTTATTATTATGGGATGGTTTGCAGTTAATCGATAATATTATGTTTCCCATAAATTAAATATTATTTGTTTATTTATTTTACAATTAAGTCAATACAACAATTTGCGTAAAAAATATATATATAAAAAGAATGGAATGATAATGGTTTGGAAGGATCCCAATAATGTTCCTTCTTTCACACACCTTTTTGTAATGAGGAAAAAAAAAAATCCACAACAGAATTCACAAAATATTGGATGCAGCATAATATAACATTTCTGGTTAAAATCATACTTTTTTTTTTTCTGAATTTACAAACAACTGAATATTAGTTAAATAGATGTGAAATGTGAAAATATGTGACGTGGTTCAATAAGTGGTTGTATGACATAAAAAAAAAAAAAAAAAACAGTTCACCCAAAAATAAAAAATTGCTGAAAATGTACCCACCCTCAGGCCATCCAGCTTGTAGATGAGTTTGTTTCTTCATGGGAATAGATTTGGATAAATAGCATTACATCCCTAGCTCACCAGTGGATCCTCTGCAGTGAATGGGTGCCGTCAGAGAGTCCAAACAGCTGATAAAAACAGATTGATTATGGACTAGTATTTTGGCCAGAAGCGGCGTTTTTAAATCAAAAGATTTATGTGGATTACTCGTGGATTATTGTCAGTGTTGGGCAGTAACTAGTTACTAGTAATTTAGTTACTGTAATAATATTGCTGTATCTAGTAGTGTAACTAATTACTAATAAGATTTCAGTAATAATATTACAGTTACTTTCCATAAAACAGCTTAGTTACTTAGTTACTTTTGATGCCTCAACCCCGCTGATTTAAAATCTAACAATCAAATAATTCCTAGATTTATTTTCATAATTTTCATGACTCGCACATGCATGTGATGTCCCCAGTGCAGCAGGCAAGCTTGGAATATGAAAAAGCTTACATTCAGCAGATAGAAATATTGCATTATATTGATTTTGTCAGGAAAAAAGATGATCTGAACACTGTTGTGTCAGTTGTGGCTTTACTTTACTCTGGCATTACATCCCTCTGATCAGCATGTGGTACATTATATTAATATAATTAAAAAATATTTTTGGAAAATTAAACAGTTTCTTACAAACTCAAGTGATTTGATCAAATACATAACGAAATTTAATCATATTTGGGTAACGGAAAAATTGCTTTAAGCTACACATGACAATTAATGAGATGAATACAACACTTCTACATGAATGTCACTATCAGTCACTATTGAGTGTTTGTGATAACTTCTGACTGCGATCCAGTGTGGATTTTGGTCAAATGATGAGGCAGAAATATGTTGTTAGTAACATTTCTAGAAGAATTTTATCTGGAAGATACACAGTTACAACTTCTGTGGGGCGTCAAGAAAAAGTAATGTAACTAGTAGTGTAACTAATTACTGTTGCCAGAAAGTAATAAGTAAAGTAACAATATTACTTTTGAAAGGAGTAACTAGTAATGAGTAATATATTACATTCTTTGAGTAACTAGCCCAACACTGATTATTGTGATGCTTTTATCAACTGTTTGGACTCTGATGGCACCCATTCACTGCAAAGCAGGGGTTTTCAAATCTGCCCTGCACATTTTGTATGTCTCCCTCATCTAACACACCTGATTCTAATCATCAGCTCATTAGTAGAGACTGCAAGAACTAAATTGGGTGTGTCTGATTAGGGAGACATACAAGATGTGCAGGGCAGGGGTCCTCCAGGACAGATTTGAAAACCACTGCTGCAGAGCATTCATTGGTGAGCAAGTGATGTAACGCTAAATTTATCCGAATCTATTCCGATAAAAAAATTACAAATTTTGGCTAGCTACTTTACATGCTAGGTTTACTGTATATTAGATGATAGTTATCTAATGGTTCTCACAAAAAAATGCATCTAATGATTTAAAAAAGAGTCACTGACACCAAAGTGCACACTATTTGTGGAATGTGCTATGATGAGGTAAAATGGGTCAGGTATTAATCATTGACTATATAACAGATCATTACTTCAACACCAATTATGAAATACTGCTTTTTAAAATATTAGTCATCTTCAAGGGTCAACTGAATGCATTCCAAAGCTGCACACTGGCTAAATAAGCAAGACAGTAAATAACACAACAGAACACAGAACATTTGCAGTTAATTATACTGTCCACCAGATGGCTCTAACATACTATCTGGACTAGATGTAACTGTTCTTGTGTGTGTGTGTGTGTGTGTGTGTGAGTGTGTGTGTGTGTGTGTGTGTGTGTGTGGGTTAGTATTTGTGGTTTACGGGGACACAAATTTGTTTAATGACATGGGTATGACAGAGGTATTACAATTTGAAGGTGGTTTATGAGGACACTGCCTATGTCTGCCTAAGGCTTAAAAAACATACTAAATGGTGTTTTTTTGAAAATCTAAAAATGCACAAAGTTTCCTGTAAGGGGTAGGTTTAGGTGTAGGGCAACAGCACATACAGTTTGTACAGTATAAAAACCATTACGCCTATAGAGAGTCCCCGTAAACCACAAATACCAACATGTGTGTGTGTGTGTGTGTGTGCGTGTGTGTGTGTGTGTGTGTGTGTGTGTGTGTGTGTGTGTGTGTGACTCAGTGAGGGCCATGTGGGTGGGTGTGCAGAAAGCACATAAGTGCTGATAATGTGTGTCCATCAGAATCAAGGTGCAAAATAGATAGCTGGAACGGAAGGTATACATTAGTGTCCCTTTAAGCGACATTTTCTCGGCCTGAGCCATAGAACACATGTAGAGCTTTGTTCATCCCTTATAAAACATTACCATGGCAACCCTAGTTTCTGCACAAAAACCACATTTGCTATAGCTAGAGTTACTACAATGCAACTAAAATAACTTGCTATTATCCACCACTGCCAGAAAGAAGATAAAATCACACAATGACTCTAAAAGCCTCATATAACAAAGAAGATGCTATATTCATTTACTATGGTTTTAGAGCAAAAACAGCCTGCATTTTAGTGGAAATCGTGGTATGAAAGCGAACAAATTGAAGTGGATAGCACGGATCGTCTAAAGGGTTAAATGTGCATGATCCCTTTTTTAGAGAATTGATTTATCCATTATTCAGTTTAGCTGAAAAGATTAGGCTACTGTTATTTATGTGTTTTTTGTTGTTGTTTTGTTTTTTTAATATAACCCACAAAAATGACGGTTCGGTAACTCGGCTTGGTAGGCTATGTTTTCAGAACAGCAGAGGTAATGAAAAAAAAAGATTTTTTTTTTATGAAACCATGCTTAACTAAAACTATGGCTCGGTCTTAAAAAAATAAAAAATAAAAATCTGTCATTACTGCTGCAACCGGCTGCAACACATTTACAACAACAGCATTAACAACAGAAGTCGCGTTTGCAGTTTATGGTGCTGTTGTAAATGGATGAGAAGATTTGAAGTGCTTTCTCTTTGGGTTGCAAAATATTTGAGCTAAGTCTATTTTACTCAGAATAATGCTCTCTTGTCAGAAAATATTATTATTTATTTCCTCATCACAGACACCTTCTGAACTTTCAGGTGGATGTTGTGAGCACGCAACAGATTCCTTCACCCTTCCTGCTCTGATTTCCAGACGTGCTGAAGGTTTAAACTTCTGATGTTCTGAAGCAGAAAGCGAGGTAATTTCTTCTGGCTGCGTTATTGCTTGAATATTTAATCGTTTCCTGCCTCTCGCACCCCCCACACCCCCTCCAAATCACTCAGTCTATAATGACACCTCTCACGCCAACCCCCTGGCTGCCTTTCCTCTCTGATTGCTACAGTAACGCTTGCAGATGCCTGCTCCTGTTGCCATGACACCCGTTTTTTCCCGAAGGTGCACCGCTGATCATTGAAGGAAATATTCATGTGCGTGTCTGTATGTAGACTGTGTGTGTGGTTTACCCTCGATTTGCAGCGGTTTATGCGTGAATATGGGTGTGCCTGTGCATTTTAACCGCTTAAAGTGCACCCTGGTCTGTTCTGTTCTATAGTTTGTTATTTATACAGTGCTTTCATAAGTGTTTAACACCCCTCAACACCTGTGTGGTCCTGTGTGATATTTCACAGCAGCGCGTCCAGTGTGAATGCTAATCATGGCTCTAATGGCGTTGGGAACTAGAGCCCACTGACAGTTCACAGCGGAATTTCAAACACTAATTCACACTTACAATTTGCGTATGTGTTGTTGTACATAAATCATCTGTGGAAAGCGGAAACGTGGTTTGTGTGTGTGTTTGGATACCTTAACGTCTGTACTTCCCAAATGCAGAGAATGTCAATTATAATCGCATTATTAGTAAAACAATGTAAAGCAAGTGCATAGCTTCTGCTTTATGCAGAACTGACCTTTCCATCTTGAGCTTTAACAGAAACAGGACCATTAAGTGCTGTTTATAGTCTGTTTATCTTGAGCCTATACACGAAAACATAAATTGAAGCTAATGAATTAAAAGTGTTGCGGGTAAGCAAAGCAGTATTTGTAAAAAGTAATTTGTGTTTCAGTAAGGTGCAATAAGGAATGGTAAAAGGCTTTCTGTGATACTCGATTCTGATTGGTCAATGGTCAATCACAGGTTTGCTGTCTAAAAAGGGTAACATTTTAGTATAGGGACCAATTCTCACTAGTTGCTTATTAGCATGCATATTATTAAAATATTGGCTGTTTATACTATAAAGCACATATTCTGCATGACCATATATACTGCATCCCTGATTCCAATACCTAAACTTAACAACTACCTTACTAACTATTAATAAGTAGCAAATTAAGAGTTTATTGAGGCAAAAGTTGTAGTTAATGGTTGTTAATAGTGAGAATTGAACCTTAAAATAAAGTGTGATCCAAAAAAGTTTGCATAGTGACCGCTAAACTATAATTTGAACTCTGCAGTTGTATTGTAGTAATTATAAAATATTTTAAATGTAGTAATTTAGAATATTTTAATGTTTTAAAGCTATTCATTCTTTTATTAATTAATTTGAAATCCTTCTTGGCGTACCCTTAAAGTTTTATTTGTAAATGTAAGCTTGCTTATTTTTTGCCATTCCAAAAAAAAATATATATATAGTATAAACTGTATAAAACCATGCTAACATGCTAATAAATTAGAAGTGTATCAGGTAAGCAAAGCAGTATGTTTCTGAAAGTAATTTTGCTTGGTTTCGTTAGGGTCCTTTATTGACTGTTATGGAATACTCAATTCTGATTGGTCAAGCACAAGGTGTGCCATTTAATAATTTTGCATAATGACCACTTAATGAATGTTGCTCAAGGCAAAAGAGAGTTTCATGTCTCTTGTATCACTACACACCCCTTTTTCTCAAATAATAATTAAAGTAATTTGAATTAATTAATTAAAAACTATTTTAATGTACATTAATTCATTTAATGTACCTTATTAATACAATCAACAGTTATTAATTCTGGCTAACAATTTCCTATGATGCCTATGATCCCATGATTAATAAAAAAAATATCTCTCGCTCTCTCTCTCTCTCTCTCTGTGTATGTGTATTCTACCTAATTCCATCCTATTTGTGCTGATAAAAGCAATCTCAGGTGACTTTTTGTCTAGTGTCCAAAGCATCTCCAATCTATCTTTATTCTCTCGACCCCATTTACCATTCTAACTTTTAGTTCTCACCCCACTGTTCTAATTTGACGTTTTCCCCTCTAACTTTAAATCTCATCTTAATTCTGATAAGGTTCACCGTACTGAGATTTGGAGCGATGCATAATTCATGTCTCCCACTGTCCTTCTTAATGTTCTGTCAGTCTTTTCATCATATTGTGGAAATGACTCTTCCAATTTTAGGGAGATGTTCTCATGCATTCAACAGCAGCGACAGGCTTTTAGACATCAGACTAAATTATGTCGTTTGCTGTTGATTCATCATTGACAAAAGGTATCTTAAGTGCTATAAAGAAAGGGTTAAATTGGTGATCCTACTACATTTCATTTCCTTCAAATGGAAAATCTTGGTGTTTTGAAAAGCAGCTCTTCAAACAGAGAACCATTTCCATACAAGTGTAGCTGTCTCAGACAGCTACACTGTGTGTGTGTGTGTGTGTGTGTGTGTGTACCAGCAGCTTGTCTGTGGCTCACTCATGTTTCAAACTTATCAATTGTAACCAGTTTCCATAGCAACATCTCTCAAGAGGTGAAGAGAGAGGGAGAGAAAGAGCAGAAAGAGAACTAGACTTTGGCAATGGAGTGTGTGTGATTACATGCATGTTTCTGCATGCGCTGCACATAAACTGCACTCTGCTGCTCTTTGATAAAATTAATGTTTCAAAACAGCAATTTGGGGGTTTTGCTGCCATTCTTATATTATTTATTTATTACTCTGTTCTATTTTCTTGCTCCATTTTCATACCAAATTGCTTTTCAAAGCTTTGGCAAATGTTTCAGCTTTGCGGCCATGGACAGAAAACCTATTTTGGACAGGCTTTTTGGTTTTGATTTTCAGCAAGCGAGAGAGAGAGAGACAACCTAACATAAAATGCATTTCATTCTTTTGTGTCTCCATGGCAACCAAATTGTGTTAGCCTCTTATTGACTCCAGTGCACTCGCACTTTTTCTGTCTCTCCCTTTCATTATCACCTTTTCACATTTACTTTTGCTTGCGACTTGCAAGAATGTGTTCAAATTCTTTATAAACTTTCTCTATCTCTGGCCTTCATCATTTGCCTTGATGTTTTTTCAATTTACTTATCTCTTTTTTGGTGGAATTCCTCCTTTTGCAGACCAACTTATTATTGTTATTATTTTAATAAAAATACCCTCTCTCATCTCAGCATTTTTAAAGATTGCAACATGTTAATGAAGTCTGGGATTGGTAAGATTTTTTTTGTTTTTGAAAGAAGTCCCTTATGTTCACCAAGGCCACATTTATTTGCCAACAGTGTTATGAAATATTATAGTCATCAACATTTGAAGTGGATCAAAACCTTTCATCAAAGTTGTCCTAAAACCTAAAACCAAAATGTGTTCTTGTCTTAGGACAACTTTGGTGATCTTTTTTGATCCACTTCAAATGTTGACTACTGTATTTCAATTTAAAACAACTGTTTTTTTGTTTTGCAAAGCAGCCATTACTCCAGTCTTCAGTGTCACATGATCCTTCAGAAATCATTCTAATATGCTGATTTGCTGCTAAAGAAACATTTCTTATTATTATCAATGTTGAAAACATCAGTGCTGCTTATATTTTAGTAAAAAATCATCTTAGATATTTTTCATTATACTTTGATGAATAGAACAGCATAAAAATAGCAGTATTTCTTTAATATATATATTTGTAAAACTATAAACTATAAAAGTCTTTACTGTTACTTTTGATTCATCCTTGCTGAATAAAAGGCTAATTAAATCCAAGGTTAACTCCAACCCCAAAATGCAAATCAACAAACAGACTTCTATGGCAACATCGTTTTATTAGAACATGTGTAATTGCTTTTGGAGTATATAAGATATTCGGGTGTATTCATCTGAATACAGACCATAAAGTTACCGAAGGTGCTGTAGCGTACATTAATGAATCATGTATAAAAGACATAATCATGCAGGTATTCTTAAATGTAGATACTGCATGTGAACTAATATTAATCACAAAAAGACATTCAGTGATGACGTCTATAATGAAGACCCAGTCAGCTGTCTCTCAGCCCACATTCCTGTGCTATTAGCGATTGTCCAGGATATATATTCACATTTTTGAGGGTACATCAAGTCAAAGCCAAGATGGAAAGAAGACCCAGGAGTTCGAACCAGATAGGCAGTGTTGCCAAAAAGCACTCGGACCGTGTTGTTATTAAATTGCTTGCTTTTAAGTGTAGGCTAATATGAAGCCGTTCTAGCTTGTGAAGCGGCTCATGAGAGATGCGTTCGGCCACTCTATTTATCTACAAAGCCAGAACTACACACAGCTTAGGTAAATAATCATTAATCTACTTGTTTAGCAGACCGATGGACACAGCACAACACAGGAGCTCCAGGTGAGGCAAATCGAGAGGCCCTATGATACACGGAACAGAGTGGCATTAAATGTCGGATATAGTCTAACAACACAGAAGACTGCCTGAAAAGTTTGTATTCGATGTGAGACCGTCATCGTCGGTCTGTTGTCCAAAGCATCATCGGCGAACGTTTCCGACACCATCATCTCCATCATCTGCATCACGGTCCGCTGTGTCCGGCTGTCTCACGCACATCAGCCCACTCAACGCAAATGAGTCTTCCTCTGTTGTTTGCTACAGTTCATCTGTTGGCATTCCAAAAGTGCTTTTATGATTTGTCACAGTCTATCGAGTATTTGAACTCCGGCAGAGGTTGGGGTCGGATCTCTCTTCCCTCCGGTACGGCCCGTCCTGCACGCCCATCTCAATTAAGAGTCTGCCGTTCTGCTTGACCGCTCGTCCTCACCGCAGCCCATGATGGATGAATCCAGAACATGGGGTGTCAGTCCTCAGATGTGATGCTGCTCAAACAGTTTCTCCGGTTTGTGGTACTTTATCTCATTGGTTGATTTGCTTTGAAATGTCTATGTAAACGTCACCATCAGATTTTACGCAAAAATATACTTCTTGTGCGGTTGTTTAAGGACACTAATAGAACTACCCTGACCGAACTGCAACAACTGAGCCATATATTCAGAATTTAATCAATTATTATATCGTACCTCTACATACAGGGTACATTTATCTACCACAAATACTGAAATAGCAAATACTTAGCAGTTATTAAATACTTTGACATAACAAGTTATCTGAAGAAAAAGACAAAGTCCACGGTCTATGGATTTAAAATTCAAGGTAACACATTCTGTAATGGCCTCAGTAGCACTTTACGTGTCTCTTCGTAGACATGTTGCTATGAGCAGCGGAAATTTTCAGCAGCCCTTGAGAAATTCAATGGTGTTACAAAACATCTACACTGCCTGAGTCTTTTGTTCACCATATTTCTCTCTTTCTATTGCACTCGTTTTCTTTTGGTCTACATCTCCACTTGTTTTGTTTTTTTAATGGCAGTAATTGAGGCAGCTTTACGCTGACGGCTTTTAATGCCTGCTTGTCTTGAGCTTTTTCTACATCTGTCCATCGTCCATCCCCACCCAGGAGATCTGAGGAGGAGCTGAACAAGGTCTGTGGATGAGGGAGAGGAGAGCGCGACATAGTTCGGTCTTTATTCTGTCGTTTTTCTCCTTCCTTTCACAATCATCTGTCCTTCGTTTGATCCCTTAGAAGCTGACCAAAGCATACACCATACTGCAAAAGAGATCGAGACAGAGAGAGAAATTAATCAAGAGAGATATACTAAACAAACTTTCACCATCTTAATTAAGCAAAGACATTCTGGGACAAACTCAGTGTTCAGTGTCATGTGATCACTCAGAAATCATTTCAATATGCAGATTTTGTGCTCACGAAACAGTTCTTATTATTATAAATGACGAAAACAGATTTTTTTAGTTGCTTTCATTTCTTGTTTTACATTTCTTTTGTCCAGTTTGAGAAGTCCATTGTTTCTCTCAGATGATGAAGTATGTAAGAGTAATGCCATCAATCAAATCCAAACATAAGATCTCATAACATAGGATATCTAAATGGGTGGATGATATATGAATGAGGAGGGTTTACCTGTACAGATAGTAGAAAAAGGAGAGAAGATAGAAGCCTAGCTTGCACCAGGATTCTTTTTGGCAGTAATTCAGAATGTCTGCATTCATCACACTCACTGGATCATACATAACCTCAGACCCATCTGCAGGACGGTGGAAAAACCTGAGGGAGATAAAAAGTGAGGGGGAATTGCTACAGGGACCCATTTTGAAATTTCAATTAAGTAGATGTAAGTGAGGGACAGTTTGTACCTCCAGAGGTGATAGAGGAGCAGGGGGATGTTAAGGCCCAGAGTCACCCACTCCCCTGCACACATGAACATCAGACAGAACAGCCCGTGGATGGAATACTCCGGAACCACCAGCTGGAGAAAAAACAAAAACAGTAGGGATAGTTCCAAGTACTCATCATGTTTGTAAGCATGAATTTACATATTCGTCATAAGTATCTTTTGCACAATCAGTTCTGACTCTTTATGTGCATGTGTAAGATATGAGTGTGCCTCCAAGTACAGTGCAAGAAAAGAAAAGTGGGAAGAGAAATGAAAAGAGATACAGTGATGCCACATTCAGGAAGACCGGAAGTAGACAATTTTGTGGTTGTTTGGGAGATACAGAATGTTTTAACACAAGGGTTTCCAATCAGGGGTCCAGTGGCCCCTAGGGCTCTGAATAAACTCTAAGAGTATATATTAAATTGCATTTTCATGACATTTCCAGCTATTAAAGTATGAATGCATGATAGATTAGGTTTGGGGTCAGTAAGATTTAATGTTTTTTTAAACAAGTCTCTTACTCTCATCAGGGCTGCATTTATTTGATAACCCCCTCACTAACCTCACTTACGAACTGAACAGAGCACTTATCAGCACAACATGACTGAAGCGCAGTTCTTTTAATTGTGCACGAGCGGCGCGCGAATCACCCTATACTCTGTGCGCGCTCGAGAAGATTTGCGCGAGCCATTCCTATCGCGAAGCTGATGGTAAAATATGCGATCTGTTTGAGTTCAATTGAGAAACTGCCAAAAAAGGCACAAACTAAAAAGACTGATGAAAAGAGGAGAAAACAATCTTGCACCAGCACTGACATAATATTAAAATATTTTTAAACTACTCATGACCACCTTTACTATAATTTATCACGTTTTACTGTAGGCTTATTTATTGTGGTAAATTTTGTCTAACTTGTAGAATTTATAATAGATAATCTGTTTTCGATAAAGATTTATATTACAACTGTGGCATGTTGTAGCGATAGTTTCTAATGGCTTTTGTTTCTCATAACAAATGCAATATAGATTAATAAAAAAAGTCATTATTGGCCTGGTAATGATTAATAGGCTAGCCTTATTATAACAAATGCTACAGTTAAGAACTATGGTACTTTTTCATAAGAGCAAGTACAAGTCAGAATCGAGAGTCAATGGGTTCTAATGATGAGTGATGGAAAAACCCGGCCTTCAGATATTCCAATGATGGCATAGATTAAATCATTAAGAGCCTGATGAACTGTTAAGGAGTAAGAAATAAACAAAATCAAAATAAGAAAATGTTAAGTTAGATTGACTGACTTCCCATGGCGTGTTGAATTAGAACATTCTGTCAGACTATAGCCCAAGTTTCTAAATAATATAAAATACATTATATATCCTATGTAAACAAGTAATTAACTAGCCTATATTACTTTATTGCAGTTACACAGTCAACCAACTTTGCATGTGTGGTGGACAGCACAAAAAACCATTTTACAAAAATAAACATTTAAGCAAACAAACAAATAAATAAACCTTAAGAGGGAGCACGACCCGGGGTCCACTTCAACCCCCCCAATGTTCAAACCAAAACTACGCCCTTGTCATGACAACATTATTGTGTTTGGTATTACCAAAGTCTCTTTAAGACAAGTCATGTCACTCGGCGGCCATCTTTGAAACGCCTCTTGGGTATCCAAGTGCAGCTCCTATCTCTTTGAATGGGCAAACATCAAATTCTCCAAAACTGTTCACTAAGCTTACGTTAAATTCATATTTGAAATCACCAAAGAAACCTGACAACAACTGTATCATAAATGTTGTTTCTTTTGCTCAAATAGCATTATAAAAAGCTTATTTTTCAGGCTAGATCAGCCAGTGCGCATGTGCAGTCCTAAACGCACGTCTCAGAACACTGACATTTTCTATAGCAACCGGGATTTCTAACGGCAGCTGCAGTGACGTGCTGACTTTACCGATTAGTGATTGGCTCTTTCATTCAAAAGGCGGGGCTTCCTGCGATTGAGCAGCCATATTGAGCGTTGCATTTTTCCCCGTTCAAAACTATATGAGTGACATGTCTTGGGTATTCTAGAGTCTTTGGTATTACCGAGACTTGCTACTGCCAATACATCCACAACATGCTGCTGTGAGCAAGTAAGAAATACTGCTGCTGAACACACAACTTGAAATAACCCCCAGAGCATACATGATCACCCTGTAGCAGATCTATACAGGTGGAGCTGGGGAGGGTGGAGGGTTTCTGAAGCACGCTGCAACTGTTACCGCAAGCACTAGCCAAGTATTTGAGCAAGTGTTGAGCAGCGAGCTAATTGGCTGCTGATACAAAAAGAACCTATCAGCTGCACCATGTGATAATGATGGCATTATGTCAGATTGATTTTGACCTATCGGACAGCACCATCTAGATTTTCATGCCAGAATTTACCATTATCAGCTAACACTGGAAATTTAATGCATACATGGGTTCTTTATAAACTAATTATTTACTTAATTTAATAACACAGTAAATGTTATTAAATCTTAAAATGAACATCCATTTTTCATACTGTATATTATAATGTTGTAATGCCTGAATATAGCTGCAGCATTTCAAATCATTTTTATTGTTTTATTTTTTATTTATTTAGCCAAAATAGGGGTATCAGCCAGAATACCTTAGGGCTATAGGCAAGAATTGTACCATCAGTGCATCTCTACTATAGTATAGTTTAAAGTTTTTTTTTTTTTTTTAAATAGCTAGCTCCTCTTACATGTCCTGCCCACTTTATATATGCTTACACTTGACTTGATCTGCCACAATTTCACTCACCCTTCGGAGGAGGTTGCAGATTCTCTCGATGTTCAATATTCTTTCCCTCTGAGGAAAAACAGAAGAGCGCAATAAGATTGCATGTTTCTGCATGTGTGTTCACATACGTGAATGTATGCCGTTTCAGTTTCTCTGAAACCTGCTGTTCACAGTTGGGAGACTGATGCTGTGTAGTTTATGCCGTGTGAAAGGAATCGTGATCTAAGAAAAACCTTACCGCTCTGGTGGGGTTGCTCTGATCGATGGGATTTTTGAAGTCTGTGCGCAGCTCATCAAAAGCAATAATCTTGAAAAGAGACAAAGAGAATTTGTGTTACACGAGCATTTAAACAAAACCACTGGACATTTTGGAGGTTCGAGACGATGAGGGGTGATTGTACCATCTGTGGCCCTTTTTATCTTTAACTTTCCTCATTCTCTAGCCATTCCTACAGCTTCAAGCTACATTCTCCCCTCCTTCCTTTCCCCATATAGATCCATATCTCCAGCCATCCCCTCACTTCGTTCTCTGTAAACAGATGCAGTTGCTATGGTGATCAAACGAGCCCCTAAGCGGGCATCATGGTTGCTATAGAAGTGAGTTCACATTCTTATTGGCTAAGAGCCATACAAAGATAGGGGGAGAAGGAGAGGAAAGGGGGATGGGGTGTCAGAACCAAATTACGGTTTGATAAGCATTCTCAATAACATGGTTTCTCATCGGCATACGCAGACTCTCAGCCTCCCCCACTCTCTGTCTCCATACTCTCTCTTTCTCTCACATACATTTACACACACACACACACACACACACACACTCACACCAAATGACTCATGTTTAGAATCTCTCCCACTCCTGTCATTAGTCAATGCTCAGTCATTTCAAGTCTGTTTCTTAATGGCCTTTTGAACGTCTTACAAGTAAGGTCTGCAGTCTAATGGCGATCTGAAAATATCCCTGACTTCTGGTTTGGCATTCAGGGATGCTCTGTTTTAGATGTTGAAACCTCTGCTTACTAGTGTTTTAGTGTTTCAGACAGATTTTAACAGTTCAGGGCCATTGTGTTTGTCTGCTGTTGCCTTTTGTGAGAATGCCGCCTCTAATATGAAGAATACAGATGATGTTGAAGTCTCTGGCGGCGACTGTGCAAATTTCATTTGTGATTCTACAGACAGTGGGCTGGCACAGAACAACCAGTAGAGTTCAAATGAGCTGTTGACCTCTTCCTCTTCAGCGCTCTCGCTCTCTGTGTTTGTGTGCATTGGTGAATCTCACTAAAACATGTCTAAGTCACATTACACCTCAAAATGAAAAGACGAAAAACATTTTTTGATAAATAGATTTTTTTTTTTAACATTTTTTAACCCACGACCCACAATACGTTATATATACACTGTTTTTGAATTATATACAATATACTGATATTGTTGTAATATAATTTTCATGACATTTTCCCCTAAAATTGTCATCGCCATAAAGCATCTAGAAGTTGCTTTTTATGTTTTTTTATTTCTATAATTTTCACCGGTGATTCTCATTACATTTTCATTAATGTAATATACTTTTTGATTTTGATTTTCTTACTCAATTGCTGTAATACAACTTTTTGTAGAATTAAATCTTCCAAAGTTAAAGGCAGTACGACAAATACTTCCATGATGTAAAATGTATAAATACATTTTTAAAGCACAAATTTATTTATACATTATATATACATTACATATATTTATACTGTATGGAGAATTAAGGGGGAAATGTGCTTATTTGCTTAATTAAAATAAATATGTGATTAACATGAATGTGCTTAATATCTCAAATAATGGTCCTAAGTAAAATATAATTTATTTATTTATTTTTTTCCATAATATAATCATTCTTAAGGTTTTGTGCAATTTACATTTGCATTATTGACTGTGTGTGTTTGTGTGCATATACACACAGGTAGACTCCCACCTCCTTCCTCCGTTTTTCTTCTGTATCCGTCTACTTGTTCTGTAAATCATTAATCATCCATGACTCAGAATGTCTGCTCTATTAATAACTGCCGCGATTTGTATTCACCTCATGGATAAGGCCTCTTGTTAAGGGCAGGGGAGACAGCTTGGACAGACACACACCAGTCTCTGCGCCCAAAAAACTGGCACACACACACACACACACACACACACACACACACACTCACGCAGTCAGACACTTGGAGATGGCATGGATTCCGACGCCAGTTTAAATGGAAGTGTGACAGTGTTACAGGTAACAGGAACTCGTACAAATTCACATTCACTGAATAAAGTGTAAAACTACAGACGTACCTGCCAGATGACGAAGAAGATGAGGGCAGCGCACAACACGAGTGTTAACATGTAGCAAAAGGCCGCAAAGGTGAAGGCCATGGCTGTTCCAGCCAGCCTGACGGTGATCTGGGTCGAGAGAGGGCGAGGGGGAGATTTCCCCTGCTCTCTCTCTCTCTCTGTCACTCTCCTTACACTCTCACCCCCTTCAAGGAAGTTACAAAGCACTCCCCTCTTCTTCTGTCTCTCCTCTTAAAGCTTGCAGTCCAGCTTAGGATGAAGTCGGAAGAGAATTCGAGAGGAATCTTCTTGGTCTGGAGCTGCAGATATGAGGCGTCTGGCTGGTTATCCGCCTCCGCTGGCTGGAGCACCTTGTAACGTGTGGCTGGACAGTGTGTGTTCCTGCGTAATTCTTCCTCTCTGTCCACCTAAGATAACTGCTTGAGCTGTTTCCTCTTTTCAGTCTCTCTGCCGTCTCCCCTGTTCCTTCACTTGCTCTCCTTCTTCCTCTCTGTCTTTCTCGCTGATTGGCAGAGGGGGGTTTGTATGTATGTGGAGAATGGCTCCCCTCCCCCGTCTCTAAGATTAGTGCTGCACACTGGGACCACACACCTTATTTACAGCAGAACACCTTAAAAAATATCTTGTGGGCACATCGGAGGATGAATGTCCTCGGTATACAATCTGAAAAACAGACATTGATTCGAGTTGCACTCTTAAAAAATAAAGGTTCCAAAAAGGAGTTTCAGAACCTTCCAGTGAACAGTTCTTAAAAGAACCATTTTTTAAGTGTGAAGAATATTTTAACAATCTATATTATTTATATTATATAGATATATATCTATATCTATAGAAAAGCCTTTGTGCAGTGGAAAGCTTCCATGGATGTTAAAGTTTCTGCATGAAAGCATCAAAGCCAATAAAGATCCTTTATTTTTAAGAGTGTATAAAGTAATAAACAGATGAATGTGTTTGGCCCCAACTTGATGAATGACTGTTGAACAGTAATTAGACACATTTTCACTGACACGGCGTTGTCATTTTAATCAATAACAGGACATGTATGTGGATCTAATTGACAGGTCTTACAATGATTTATATCCTCTCTTAGAATAAAAGATGATTGATCAGTTTTAAGTGCTGATGATTTGGTATTATGGATAATAACATGCATATATGAGCACATTAATGAAACTCTTTTGGATGGAATTTGTGGCTTCAAAAGTGAGTCATTAAGACTGTAAGTGTGAAAAAAAAAAAAAAAAAAAGCATGTTTAATATGGATTTGTAGAACATTTTTTATTATTTATTTATTATTATATATTGAATTTAGTAATCTATGCAAGGCTTTGTAGACATGTACATTTCCAAGACAAAAAAAGTCAAATGTGCCAATTTTTGTATTTGCAGTTGTGCGTGAATCCATTACAGAACTGTAATGGTGTTCAATCCTTCTAAACAGTGCGCACATTAATAATAACATCTTCAAAATGATGGTGAAGAATGGTTAACTAAGTTAGCTGTGGTACATGACAGAATGAAAGAACGAGAGCATTTACCTGTGTTTTCTGAAGCAGCAGCGCAAGTCTGTCTATGTCTGTCCTCTCTCCCCTCATTTTCCTCCCATCAATCTGGGTCGACACCATGTCAGAAATCTCTGGTCTGCTTTGCTCTGGGTGTCAGTGTCGGTCCCATCACAGTCTCTCATTGGCTGCTGGGTGCTCTGCGACCAGGTATGAAACAGCAGAAAAAAGCCAAACATGCATGAATGCACTGGCTATATTTTTCTGTTTTATCTTATGCTTTTGATCCTGCGCAGCTTTCTGAAGTCTGACACTTAATTAACTTAGCGTTTTTCTCTTTTCCCCCCTTCATCTGCCTTACCCACTTACCCTCCGCTTTCTCCCGCTCTCATTCCTTCTCTGCCTCTCTCAGCTTTTTACCAATTCAAGCATTCCCCGCTGGTATTTGATCTCAAAAGCAGAACCAATGGAAAAGCCCTTCTCGCTCGCCCCCCATCTCTTTGATTAGAATTAAAATGTGATGTTATTACCTCTGAACGCGATGCTCAACTACATTCAACAGTCTTCTCTTCCTCCGTCCCTCTATTTTCTGCCCTACTCTCTCATTCCCTAGAGAGATATGAGGGGGCAGAGGGAGCTCCGAGTCTTTCTTCTTTGGCTTCCCTTGTTTGTCTCTCGCTCTCTCTCTCCCTCCCTCTTTTATTCTCTTACTGTCTCTCTCTCATACAATGTTACCTTCCTGATGAAAGTGCGTCTCTGTCACTGCAGGAGAGATGAAGTAAGGTTTGATTCTACCTCTTTCTTTGTAGTCAAATCTGCAGTCATGTTTTCAAATATCATGAGTAGAGAGGTATTTTATATCATTCACATTCTGTTTTTTCTTCTTTTTTCCACAGGGTTCCCACAAATTCCATTGTTGCAGTTTTCACATTCCAAGTCAGATACCAATCCTGGAAATTAATAGATGAATAATAATAATAAGAGATTAAAATGATAAAAACTTATTAGTGTACAAATATCTCCAGTAAAACAAAAATGTATCTACAGTAGAACATAAATTATGCTCATATTATAAAAATTCCATTATGTTCCATAATATTATTGTTTTATTGTTATATCGTATTCATATTATTATTCATTATAATAATATATTAAGTAGCACTATTTTACAATGTTCTTGTTACACATTACATGCACTTACTATAGTAATAACAGTAAAGTGTGCATAATTATTTTTTATTTCCAGTTTTTCCATAACTGTAGAAACCTGCATAAAAAAGGTTCATATAGTAATATATCACACCTTTGAATATGTCTGGGTTTCCTGCCATCTCGTTTTCATGGTGTCAAATCCATTTTCAATGAATACTCCCTGGGGATCTTCTTTTTCTTCTCTCATTAGCTATGTTTTCAAATCATCCCCACAATGTCTCCATCTTTGTTTATTGTGTGTTCTTTAAAGCGTGGGAAATATTGAAACTTGATTGACATGGTCCCCAGGGAGAAGAGACTGAATCATTCCAACATTAAGGATTCTGATTTGCTTTTATTGCTTACATCACTGCAGCCATATAGGCAGCGTTCTCTGTTTTTCAGGGAGACTGACAAATATCATAAAGCACATACAACACCTTTGACAGATATTTCCAGCATGCCATGTGGGTGCTCTTCTAATGGAGTCCAAGAGTACCATCTGGTGGATTCTTCCACACTCAGAAAGCATCTTCTCTCCACTGTCAGGAAATGCTATTTTAGGGCAACCGCAAGTGATTTCAGTTACTTCAGTGCTGATATTGTGTTTTAGATTTTTAAAGATATTTATATTCAATCTATGATCAGTTACGACCTATTACAAAATAAAGAAAGGAGTGTTGAAACTCTTTGAAAACAATCAATATTTTTGCGTTCCAATACAGCTAGTGTTTCTAATTCTTTAAAGCAGTAGTTCTTAACCAGGGGGCTGGGACCCACTAGACTTCCAAGGAGTCTGCAAGATGACTAAAAGTGATTAAAATAAAACAAGGTTTAAAATAAGCTAAGAATCAAGACGTTAAGCTGAGCTCATTCTTATTTTAATTTGTTGCCTTAACAACTGACATTTTTATTTAAGAACCAGGGTGATTTTGTATAACTTGGATAAACTTTATGAGAAAATTTTAAAAGTGTGATTTCTAGACTTACAAAATTCATGTAGATTAAAAAAAACCCTCACAAAATAATATATTTCATAATGAATATACATATAACATATGTGACCCTGGACCACAAAATCAGTCATAAGGGTCAATTTTTCAAAATTTAGATTCATACATCACCTGAATGCTGAATAAATGAGCTTTCCATTGATGTCTTGTTTGTTAGGATCGGACCATATTTGGCTGAGATACAACTATTTGAAAATCTGGAATCTGAGGGTGCGAAAAAATCTAAATATTGACAAAATCGACTTTAAAGTTGTCCAAATGAAGTTCTTAGCAATACATATTACTAATAAAAAATTAAGTTTTGATATATTCACAGTAGGAAATGTACAAAATATCTTCATGGAACATGATCTTCACTTAATATCCTAATGATTTTTGGCATAAAAGAAAAATCAATAATTTTGACCCATAAAATAGCCAATAGCCAATGTATTTTTGGCTATTGCTGGGTGATTCTTAGACTATGGGCACTTTTATGTTCTTTGGTCATATTTTTAAAAATACATATAATTTTGGACAAATTCCTCTTTCTTTGTCAAACTAACAATAAAACCACCTTAAAAACTTTTTACTACCTTTCTATTATGATTTTTTCATACTTTTCTACCTCCTTATATGTGTCAAAATCACTGTTTTCTCCTTGTCGCACACCCAGACTTTTAAACTTCAACAATGAAAATACAGTTTAAAACTATGACTTATCTGGTAACTCGTAATGTACCTGAATTAAGCACTAGTAAAATAATTAAAATACATCATAGTATTTAATGTGAGACCACTATCAATATTACTTTTTATACAAAATATAGCTGTCGTACAGTATTGGTGTCATTTCCATCACAACACTGTAATGTCTCTTTAAAAGTTTGTGTGAAAGATTGTTTTGGTGGTTTCTATGGAAATGTTCAGTGACATCAGAGCACATGTTGGACATGGAGGGAATTTAAATTTTCATCAACAACAAATGAAGAAAAATCAAGGTAAATATTGCTTGATCAGTTAATATATTTATTTATATATATTTATATATTACGTAATTTCTAAGCATGTTGTACCTTCAAGGGTGTTTTAAAAAGCTAAAAATTTTAAGTTAAATAAGAGTATTTTGCATACATGAAATGCTAAGCATTAATTCAAAGCTAATCAGTGAAGCTATCTTCCATTTTTTCACAAAAAACTACAGAAATGTCATTTCCACCAAACTGCCCTCTGTGGTGGAAATGACATTTATGGTTACAAAGTACAATTGCTATGTTTAATGACTTTGCGATTTGAGTTTAATGAGTGTGATGAGTTTAAGACGTTTTCTAATAAATATCTCTACATTCAAGTTAATTCATTGTCATTTCCACCACCACACATTTTTTAAAAATATTTAAAAAGTTCTCATCACACATTAAAAATGTTTCCACAATTTATGAGATCATGCTCTACTTAATATAAAAATGTAAGTTATTTATTTTCTAATAAGCTCTTACCCAAAACAATATTAAATTTCAGAGTGTGACAGGTGTACAGCTCAGCATTTGGTCCTTAGAGCAGTTAATTTATCTCATTGACAAATGTATAATTATTGTACATTGTGGAAAAACTGGTAAAACTAGTTAGAAAGATGATCTTAGACAATTCTTGAGTGGCATACGTTATTCTATATTAAATAACCGCTGTATATTGAGATGTGGTGGAAATGACATTTGTTCATTGTAGGTCGGAAAAATTTAAAATATTAACAATTTCTCTTGTAATCTAAGTTTGTCCTCTTACAGACCTTAAAACTAGACAAAATATTTAAACTTATGAGACTGTGTTACGTGACATTTGAACAAGTTTTTTTAATTCAACTTCACAAGGCTAAAAGTGCCCCTAGTTGAAGAAACGCCCTGCTACAAATATACCCCAGCGACTTAAGACTGGTTTTGTGGTCCAGGGTCACATATATTGGTTGGGTAGAATGTGCTATTAGTGAAAAAAATCATTTTAAAACCAATGTAATTACAAAGTAGAACCACAAAGAACATTATTGAGATGATGGAATTGACTTATTCATAATTATTTTGTTGAATTCTTTTAATATATAGTCACTCCTATTTCTGTAATTAAAAAGTTTGAAAATGAGCAGCTATGTCTTTTATAGCATAAGTATCAGAAATATCTTGGGGTCAAATAGAAAGAAAGAAAGCTACTCACCTTCATGTTGTTGAAAACCTGTCTGACTTTTATCCATGGAAGATATTTCCCCCTTGTATTGTGCCTAGCCTAGAAAGTCCCTTTCTTTGCTATCTAATCTCTTTTGTGTTTAAATAAAAATTATAGAATAAACACTCCATATAGAAGTAGATTATAATACTTTCATCCAATTGTAGTAACTATAATCGCGCGACAACATGCAGAAACTCGCACCGATGTTTAGCGTCAGTTGACCCAGTCTCAGTGGGGAACGGAACCAAAGTCCTCGGGCTGCGCGTTCCTCCCGGACGCAGTTGTGTGCGACAGTAGCGTGGAGATCTGTTTTTATTTAGTCAGTAACTCCAAAATCACTCGTTTGCATTCAAATGGCTGCTAAAAGCCAAATATGCTCAATATGGCTTGGATCCGAAACTGGAATATTAAAAGGTAAGGTGTTTTTTCCTCTCTTTGTTGACATATTGTACACTTTTTCTGACTAGCTAGCTAGCCATGTACAGTACACGTGAGTTAGCACCACATATGTGCCATTTAATTTTCTTGAGGGCCACTGAACTAATGATTTGTTATTATCCGTATTTCATCTCAAGGGGTGAGTTTAACCAAAAAGCAGGCGTTTAATTTTTGTGAGATGAGCTGCTTGAGTCGAGATCAGGAGGTTTGTGTGATGGCATGGGGAGATCCTCAAGAATCAGAGGTGAGAAAGAGAGAGAACTGGAGTAACAGACTTCATCACCATGATTTAGTGACTGACAGACGTTGTCTATGTGTGCATGTCTTTGCAGGTGTTAGTGGGCAGTGTGAACGGCACTGTGAAAACTTTCAGCACAGATAAGGGTATCTTCACAGAGACCAGAGAGTGTGGAGATCCTTCACAGGGCAGATTCACAGGACTGGCTGTCACTGACAGGTGGTTGCCAATGTCATGTTATGCTCATCTCTGCAGGGGCTGATGAACTACTGAATGTTTTGTTGTTTTGCATAGATGTATTGTAGGAATGATGGACATTCTTTCCTTCTTTTCCAGTTCTATGATCACATGTGTGGAGTCAGGACTGCTGAAGGTGTGGAAGGAAGGCAGTACAGAAACAGTAAGTCAGTGTGATTTCAATGTCCTGCAGTGTGGTGGGCTATATATATATATATATATATATATATATATATATATATATATATATATATATATATACACACACACACTTTATAATGATTATAAATGTGTGTGTATATATAGGCATTATATTTTTCACTTGATTTGTTTACTTGTTAATGATAAAGTAGACATTAGGTTGCCTTTCAATACACTACAGTAAAAAATAAAAAAGGATATTGTCCCCATAATATAATCCCATACGCATCTCAGTACCATTAAAAAAAATTATAATTATTATTTTTACTGTAATTTATCACTGTATGCTAATTATGATGACACGATCTTCAGAAATGAACCAGTCAAAAGGAGTTTCTAACAATTGCGCCGCTTATTGCATGTATATTTGTTAATTTTTTATTTTTATTTTATTGTAGGTCAGATGAAGGGTCTGACTGTTTAAAGGGGTGGTTTATTGCAATTTCACTTTTTTAATGTTAGTTAGTGTGTAATGTTGCTGTTTGAGCATAAACAACATCTGCAAAGTTGCAGCGCTGAAAGTTCAATGCAAACAGAGATATTGTCTTTTGAAATTATGGAAGTTTAATGCCTACAAAAACGGCTGGTAAGGGACTACAATGAACTACTTCCCGGGTCTGATACGTCACTGACCCAAATAAACCCCGCCCTCGGGAACATGTAAGGAAGGGGGCCATGCTGCGCTGCTTTAGAGAAGAGGAAGAGAAAACTAGGGGTGCACGTAAAAATCTATTCATATATGAATCGCGATTCTGTCTTCTATCGATTCTAATGGATTCACAAGTTTCAAAATCAATGTTCTAAAACAGCGGTTCTCAATCCTGTTCCTCGCGTCCCCTGCTCTGCATCTCTCTCTCTCTCTCTCTCTCATTCAGATCGTCAGATCAGCTCCAACAAACTGTTCCAATTATACATTTTCACATAGCAATGATAAGCGTTATACATGGAATGGACACGTGTGCGGTTGCCGTACTGTATTAAAGCTTTAATCAGAATAAAAACGTATATTAAAAGCTAACATAAGCAGTAGCATAATAACAGCGTATCTAACGGTATGAGACAACAAACAAACAAACATACCATTAAGAGCCGTGCTTGCACAGGTTCTGCGCGATCCTCTTCACTAATATCCTCTGCGTCTCAATCGGGCTCAAATGGATAAGCAATATAGACCTTTCTATATTGTTATAAATCATTGTTTACAATACAACCGGAGCACATGCCGCTGAGCTGAGGGGCGGGACATTTAGACGCACGCTCGGCGGTTTAGTGGATCACAACACACTGAGCCAGCTAACCAATCAGAGCCCATCACGTATTTCTGAGGGAGGGGCTTCATAAAAACAGGAAGTAATCGAGGCGTTTGTCAGAGAAGGGACAGAGCGGTGTGGAATAAATGTAAATTATATGAAAAATAATGCGTTTTTAAAAAAATTAAGCATGAACACATGTTAGACTGCACCCCATAAACACAATCAAGCCTAGAAAAAAAAACAGTAAACCACCCCTTTAAAAGAAATGGGAGAGGATGTTTTATTGTGCTGTTTTCTGACTCTAAAACACTAAAAACACATAAAGTGACCCAACATCGACTATTTTACTTGTTCCTTATGAAGCTAGTTGCGTAGTGCTGCTTCTACAGTTTGAATTGTAGATTAGGATTGAATAATGTATGATGATCTCTTCATCTTTATAATAATTTTGTTGACTGTTAAGATAGAGGTGGACTTACAGTAAATCTGATCCTCAGCCAACCTCATCTGTCTCTGTTCTTAGGTTGAGGTAAATGTTGGAAATGGAATATGCAGAATGCAGCAGAACCCATCACAGCGCCATCGTGTGGCTACAGGGGGTAAAGAGAACCCGCTGAAAGTCTGGGATCTGGAGAGACCCGATAAGCCAATATTCTCAGCCAAAAATGTAAGGCAGAAGAAGAAAACTATAAACTTTTTAGCCCCCAGTAGTTTATTTCTGTGTTTCAAGCCCTTCCTTTTTTCTTTAATCCATCAGGTAGCCCATGACTGGTTGGATATGCGAGTGCCCGTGTGGGTGAGAGATATTGGCTTCATCCCAGATTCAGATAAAATAGTCACATGCACTGGACACCACCAGGTTTGTCTTTACTCTGGTTTTATCCATTCCGTGCTTGTCTACTGTTGTTTCTTACAAGGTATCTATACTGGATTCATTTGTTCCATCTATAGTATCTGAATTTTTGTTAACAGTGAACACCTGAAATGATGTAATCTATCATCCAAAAGTTTGGTGTCAGTAAAATAAATTAAAAAAATTAAAAAACATGAAAGTCTCTTATTCTTACCAATACTGCATTTATTTGATTAAAAAATGCAATATAAACAGTAATGCTGTGAAATATTGTTTAAAAATATTTGAATAAATTTTAAAATTTAATGTATTTCTTTGATGGCAAAGCTGAATTTTCAGCAGCCATTAATTCAGCCTTCAGTGTCACATGATCCTATAAAATTCTTCTTCTTATCAGTGTTGAAAATGGTTGTGCTGCTTAATTATTATTTTTTTCAGGATTCTTTGATGAATAGAAAGTCCAAAAGAACATAATTTATAAAAAAAAAAAAGGAACAAATGTCTTTACTGTCACTTTTGCCTTCCTTCTTTTTTTTTTTTAAATGAAAGTATTAATTTCTTTAAAAAAAAATGTCTTATCTCAAACTTTTAAATGATAGCGTATTCAATTAAATTCTGTCTGTTTCGTCAAAACCAGCATGCAGTTCAAAGTAGTGATTTGCTTTTAACTGAATCAAGTAAAGTAATTAATCATTTTTATACAAAATCATGTAAAATAATCTATGAAGTCACTGTTTATACCAATGAATTTCTGTTTGATTTCATTTATGTGTTTACTAAACTTTCAGCTTAGCCCTTTGCTATTGTATTTATTCATGTCTTCCTTTGTGTCTCAAGGTAAACTTCTGTGATCAAACATGACTCAAAATATCTTGCCCTCTCTGTTCTGCTCCTCCTCCGTCAGGTGCGTGTGTATGACCCCTCGACGCCTCAGAGAAGGCCGGTGTTGGAGGCTCAGTTTGGAGAGTACCCGCTCACAGCGCTCTCTCTTCCTGCCAGCCAGGGCACAGTGGTCGTGGGCAACACTCACGGGGAGCTCGCCATCCTTGACCTCCGGAAAGGTAAGCAGTAGGTGGATGCTCCGTTTATTTTTTCTCTTAGGCAGGTTTGGATCTGCACAAAAGCGGTTGTTTTGAACTGAAGCTCCATTGCTCAGGGTTTTTTGTCCTGGATCTGTGTGTGTTTCAAGTATAAAGGATGTATTTGGCCAGCCGTTCTCCATATATGCACTGCAATATTATTGAACTCCTGAGAGTGTTGTTTTGTCTGACCCCATTTTCTTCTCTCTCTGCCTGCAGGGCTTGTGCGTGGGTGTCTTAAGGGTCTGGCGGGGGCAGTGCGGGGGTTGCAGTGCCATCCTTCCCTTCCATTGGTGGCCTCTTGTGGTTTGGATCGTTTTCTGAGAGTACACAGCCTGGAGGACCATTCCTTACAGCACAAGGTATGAACGCACAAGAAACCAGGTTTCTTTCTCCATTCTCCCTGCACTTCATCTTTCTCATTTTCTCTGCAGATTTCTGCATAGCCCCTCTCCTCTTATTTTCATCTGATTGCATGTACCATATAATCAGAAGTGCCTCCCACTCAGTGTTATGTTTGTATAAATGAACATATTTTCCTCTGTGCAGGTATATCTGAAGTCACGACTCAATTGTGTGCTGCTGTCTAGCAGAGAACTGGAGGTAAGCGGCGGTTCAGTGTCAGAGGGAGCATCATTTTGATGATTCGCTTTTATATAACTGCCTACCAACAGTAACAACAATGGAAGTTGCTGATGCCTTTATACTGTATCCTAATAACTTTGTTAAACGTTCAACTCTTTTTGTGCTTTTCTCTTATAGTCATCAAGTGCAGATGATAGTGGAGATGTAGAGGAGGTGAAAGCAGAGGAAGAGGAAGATGAGGTTTGGGATACCATGGAAACAGTGATGGAGAAGACAAAAAAGAGGGCTGCCCAGAAAAACGAAGCAACTGTTACTGGAGTAGATGGAAAAAAGAAAAGGAAACTAGTTAAAAAGTGATGTAAAGTGATTTCTGATGGACATTTTTATCATTTTATATACAGTTTGACATGTCTTGAGTAAGACAGCAGTGGCCAAGAATAAACTTAAATAGGTGCAGGACATTATTTTGGTCCATAAAGTGAATTTGAACATGAAATCATCTGAAATGTGATACTAAAATTGCATTTTAAATGTGTCAGAAATCTGCTTAACTGGAACAGGTGAACCAGTTTATGTAAAAACAATTTGTCCCATTAATCACTGTATTTCTGTATTGAACAGAATTTAATGAAGAGTCTGTATATCAGGGATCCTCAAATCTTTCCCTGGTGGGCCAATCTGTTGCAGAGTTTAGCTCCAACCCTGATCATACTCACCTACCTGTGATTTTCTGATGATCTTGAAGACACTGATTAGCATGCTCAGGTGTGTTTGATTAGGGTTAGAGCTAAACTCTGCAAGAAAGTGGATCTCTTGGGCCAGATTTGAGGATCCCTGCTGTATATCATAAAAAAATCTTTTAGAAATATGTGTTCATGCATCGTTTTCTGACTCACATTGTCACACACGTTAGAAGTGTGCACTTCAGAAAATATTTTCTACAGAAACCTCAATAAAAAAATGTTTGACTTGTTATTTGTTAAAGGCTCTAAAATGCTACTTCATATGAAGTTAAAATTCTTTCCCAATGCCTATTTATAGTATCCTTTTCGCAATTAATTTCATATACATTATACTGAGATAAGAATATAATCTTGAATCTGTGCTGGGCTAAAGACCTTGACTTGACTGTGAATGACCATGCATACCTGTGTTTGTGTGGGTGTGTGTATTACACATTGCGTTATGCACACTTAAACACACCCTATTCTAGCCTCTCTGATAAGATAAGGGACATCTTGGTTACCGCTGAAACTGTCGACTTTGTAAATGAGAACATTAGTAGCTAATGATTTGTGAAGCTGTACGTCTCAAAAACATAACATTTGATAGTACTCTTATAACTAACAAGGAATCACATCACATTAGAAAATAAATTCTGTCAAGCTTCTTGTTTGGTAAAATGTATTTATAGATCTGATTATAGATAGCGATGTTCCAGGAATGAAATGTGGTTTCCACGTGTAAGAATTGTATGGTGTTTAGTGCATCTAATAAGTGACACCTTCAACGTGACACATACTTTACCATGGAAACATTTTAAAGGAGCTGAAGAGCAAAGGGCATAAAATATAGAGGGGGTGAAGAAGTATGACAGCCTGAACTGAACTCTGAGACCTTGCAGGGTGGAGGGGCAATATTCCTGACTGCTGACTTGCGACTAAAAAACCCAGAAGCGTGGCTTTTATGCAGGACGACAGCCGCAAAATTTCCTGTATGGTTCTGGTAAATTTGAAAGCCATAAAACATTGCATATTTGTGGTTTGACCCTGTGTGCTATAACAAGGTCATAACCACAGGAAATATTTCATTTCCTCTTGATTTCCTCTTTTAAAGTGAGGGAAATAGCTGAAATTAACCCCAGAAATAACCATCACATTACATTACACATCATTATCTTACAGGCCTGTGATTATTTTAGCATTGGGCAGAATGTAAGATTGTGTCTGTTTTTTAAAATGTTTTTATTTTACTGTAAATCTAGTCCCACAACTCTTATCACAAGAAACACGACAGATTTCGACCCTTTTACATCCAGACTGCACCTGTCTGGGGTACTATATTATGTGCGTAGATGGAGTATTTTCTCGTGGTACATTAATTGACGCGCCATTCTTGTGTTTGACAATCGAAATTCCTTCACACTCTGCACTTCTGTGCTCTTTAACCTAACAATGGCAATAATTAACCCTCTCTTATGAGCATTTTATTATCCTGTTATAAAGCCCGTTTTTTTTTCATTCTTTGATCAATGTTTAGAGTCCATAGTCTATTTTATCTATTCTAATCATGCAGCATTACCTCATGTTGTGCCATTACCAGTAATTAAGACGTTGACCTACATCACACATTTTCTGATTTATAAATCAAGCCTTAGCGACTCACAGCAGGTGTACCATATGAATATGCAAAATAAATAAGACTTTATAATAATTTTCGTGATATTCAACAAACAACGTTCTGATTCTTTACATAGTAATAATAAAAGTAAGTTAAACCGTTGCGCCCTCTAGTGGTTTATTGTGTTTATAGTCAACTGTCAAGAAGTCTGTTTGGCCCACAACATTTATATAGTCCATTTTAATGAAATGTGTTGCTTTGAGGTGTTTTAAAAATATAAATGTACCTAAAAGCATTCAAAATAGATTCTTAAGATAGAAAGTGTGTAAGTCCATAGGAGTCCAGGATGTTGGATTTGAGGGGCAGGGCCAAAAAGATGTTAAATATTGACGAGGAGTGTAATTATTAACTATGCTTCAACTCCAAATCACTTTTAAACTGGCCTCTCTCGGCCTGACATAGCACTGCTGACCGACGCTCCCCTCTCACCCGCTGGCTCTCTCGTCGTGCTGTCACTAACTTTGCTGTTTTCAGTTCCTTTTTTATTTTTTATAGCCATATTTTGCTATGCTTCTGTTAATCTCTATATTCAGATTAATGTTTCTTTTGTTTGCATTCTTTCTCTTTTTTTTTTTTTTTTTCTGATATGGACTCCCACAAGAAGAACTGTGAATGTAAGTAACTTTTTATTGAAAATAAATTACTGGGTGCACATGTGAGGAACATGGAATGTATAATTTTTGAGAAGTTGTATAAATATTTGTATAAAAACAGCTAAATTCATGTGAGGCTCACATCTTTGCCTCGCCTCTTTGCCATTATGCTGAATTTACGCAGAACTATAACTTCTGTCTGTTTTGTTTGCAAAAGGCTAGATTAATATCCTAATGTAAATATACCTGCATTGTCTAACAAAATCAAACTAATGCTTTTAAAGAGGAAGAGAAAAGAATGCTAAAGGATTGTGCTCAGCCTTCAAACGTTACTTTCCAAAAACAGGATCTTACAAAGATCAATTACAAGAGGGTAGAGTAAGTTTAGTCTGTAAATCTTTCAACTATTTTTTTTTTTCATTAAATGAAGTCAGTTGCATGTTACTGAAATTCAGATGCAAATAAATGGCAATCTTAAGTTGACTCAATGTTTATACAACAGTCATAAACTAATGTACAGTCATGTTACATTTTTAGTTGTTGTTTTTTTTTCTACAAAGTACGTTTGATAAAATACATGTGAGTATTACTCCGATATCAAGTACCACAATTGGGAATTGCCATAAAAATGAACCACCTACATGAGTTCATGCCATTGATTTTCTCTCTCCCTACACAAATGTTGGACACGGCGCAGGGATGAGAAAGATAATGGTGGATTCAAAAGATGATAACAGGAGCGGATAACACAGACTGACTCATGTGCTGAGTTCCCGCTTTAATTGCTTTATTATGCTGTTTTTCCAAGGGTAGCAAGAAGCAGTGGAAGGTTTACAGCAAGGCAAAGTCTAAAATATGATATAAATGAAGAAACCAAGAACAGAGAAAGAACAAGATAGAGAATGTGGGATGGGTAACTCATGACTAAAAGGAAGTGATATCTATGAAATTAAAACTTAGGGACATAAAGGCACATAAATTATTGAGCGACACACCCTTTTTTCTCTCAGCCCATATACAAATTCTGCCAAGCACCCTCATGTTGACTGCCATCATAAAATTGCTGTTATCAAGATCAGTCTTAGCACTTTGGACGCGCTGTTGGCCAATAATGGTGTCTATGGCATGTCATAAAGATGAGAAAGAAACAAGAGGTCAAAGTCATGTCCTTAATGGCAGTCATTAGCCATTGTTTGAATCCTGATTTAACCCTCTAACTTGGTTCTCTGTGCTTTCATTTCAGGTGTCACCGCTTCTTGATTTGGGATCTTCTTCTTTTCTGTTTATTTATTTATTTATTAGAATACTTGAAGAAGTGCCCTATATGGTCAGAATGGGACATTGACTGCAACGTTTGTGTGAGAATAAGTGCACTTCCTTCCGCTGTCCAAGGGGGGAGCACTCCAGAGATTTGGTGCTGACTGGTTGTAACAGCAACTCCATGTGGAAGTTTTGTGTCTTCCAGTGGAGCTGCTGTTGCGTGCAGATAGTGACCTTTATCTCCTCTGGTTCTGCCTGAAAATACAGTCTTAATTAATTATCCGGACTTAATTTATGTGGCTGTAAATCTTAATGCATGTTGTTAGAAAGCATGTTTAATCCAGGGTCTAGGACACAGGGTGATGACCTATGAATTGACAGCCAGTGTTTGCTGTCCAGCTGCCTGTCAGTTCTGTAGGCCACTGTCCTGTTTATCCTACTAAACACACACTGATTTGCACAGAGAATGCAGGGCATTGTATAAATGTTGGACTAGAATATTTTTGGGGAACATTTATGTATTGATGTAGCTGTTACAACATGATTTATTTGATATTATATTTATTTGTTTTATTTTACTGTATTTAATTTAATTTAAACGTGACATTATTTCAAAATAAAGTTCATCTTTGATATTAAAAAAATGTGACTTTCACAGGATATGTAATTGTGTTGTGCCTTTGCTCTCACTCTTTTAATGATATATATCATGTTTTTTTTTGTCATCTTTGCATACATTTAATTTATACATTATTTACACCGTTTTCCAAAATCAATGTTGCCATGACTTAAGACCCATGCATACCAAGAATGGTAAGAATAATGATATATTAGCTACAGTTTATAATAATACTCTACTATATTAATATATTAGCGTCGACACCAATGCACGATAAAGTTCTGTTTATTATAGGCGCAAACCTGCTGCTTTAAATGCTCGACCTAGATACTGATAAAAAAAATTGCTCTGAAAGTGATTCCAGCAATATTGTTCCTCTGTCGTTATCGTTATATTGTGTGGACTTCTATTTCCCATAGAAATAGAATAATTATTAAAACTTGATAATGATGATCATCTTTGGTATCAATGGACCTTTAGTCACATTTTAATGAGTCATAGAAAATATGATCACTAACAAAATACACCTACAAACAACCTGATTTCCTGTAAATATCAGACTGCTTTCACTTTCAGTTTTGTATGCCTTTAGTCACATTTTAATGAGTCATAGAAAATATGATCACTAACAAAATACACCTACAAACAACCTGATTTCCTGTAAATGTCAGACTGCTTTCACTTTCAGTTTTGTATGGCCCCGATCCCCCCCCCCCTGAAAAATCAGGGGAGTCTTAGATTTACAGGAATAGGTCTAAGAATAGGTCTAAACTTACAGTTTACCAGCATGGTACAGGTAATTGCAAATGTTGGATTATAATGGCTGATTTAAAAAATAGATAGGCCTAAATTAGTTAAATAATGTTGTTGTTTTTTTTTTGTTTTTTTAAAGGAAAATCTTGTTTGTCTGCATCCCTTTCTGACTCTCCAAGAACACAAAGCATTGGGAACTCCCTGCAAACCACAGAGAATTCTGCAGACTTTAATTTTCACTCTCTGATAGTGTGATATAAAGAGGCCTCTTGTGTTCTTTCTTGGGTGATTTACTTTTGTTGATTGTAAACCCCAAACAAAGGATTTCCAAATAATTTGTATCTTTCTTTTCATAAAGTTTCAGATTAAAAGAACATTACAGAGTCTTCACTGAGCGCAGCGGGTGACGAGTTTCCTACTAACGTTACCCCCTTATGACTGTCAAATTTGGCACAGACTCAGACCAGCAACTGTCACAACTGTCAAGACAAATATAGCAGTCAGCCAGTTACATGCTAAAATAGAAAATCCCCCGTCCCGTCCTCAAAAACAGGAATATTACTTTACTTACTGTACAGTAAGTTTGTCATGTGAAATTCATACTATATTTCTGGAATGAACAGTTGGCATTCAACCTTTAAAAGGATCATGTTATATGTGACCCTGGGGGCGTATTACAGAAAGATCTTAACTTTAAAATCTTATCTTATCTGTTTGGTAACCATGGTAATTTCAGTTAGGACCACATTTAGGACAAAAGCTATTACAGAACAGCATTTCCTAAGTGCGTTATCCTATCTTAACTACAGATAGGAGAGGGGTATTACAGAAACCTCCTAACTTGACAAAAAACCCTAAAAACTGTCTTAACTTTAGGACAACCCCACAGCTGTCCTAACTTCAAAATTATTTGAAAACCAACGGAAAAAACGCTTACAACTGTGCTGTCCGACAATGGTATTACATTTATTAATAGTTGAAAATGAAGAACAAAGATGTTTAATGGTAGAAAGACTCTTGGTTATATTTTGATGACAAAACACTTATAAGTAATTACAGACTGCCGCACAACATATTACAGTTAGCACAGGAACTGCAACCAGCATTATAGAGACCAACAAAAGTGTCACGGAGCATTATTTGTTGTAGTGAAAGTGCCTTACGGTTTTTTTGCAAAAGGTGATTTTCACAGTGAAGTAGCTTCTATTATTTTGTTTACCTCATCAGCAGTGTTGGTTGCTTGGTAACAGACCCGAGAGTGGATTGTCCAGCTTGATTATGCCATTTAAGATTTCCTAACTAGAGATAAGATACTATTTTGTAAGATAGGATAAGAATCCCAAATCAAGTTAAGATTTGCTTCTGTAATACGAATTTGCGAAAAATCCTAATTTAACATATCATATCTTAAGTTAAGACCTAAGATAAGAAATTTTCTGTAATACGCCCCCTGGACCACAAAACCAGTCTTAAGTCGCTGGGGTATATTTGTAGCAATAGCCAGAAATACACTGTATGGGTCAAAATTATAGATTTTTCTTTTATGCCAAAAATCATTAGTACATTAAGTAAAGATCATGTTCTAAAATAAAGATATTTTGTAAATTTCCTACTGTAAATATATCAAAACTTCATTTTTGATTAGTAATGTGCATTGCTAAGAACTTAATTTGGACAACTTTAAAGATTTTTTTGCACCCTCAGATTCCAGATTTTCAAATAGTTGTACTTGTATTTCGGCCAAATATTGTCCTATCCTAACAAACTATACATCAATGGAAAGCTTATTTATGTATACATCTCAATTTCGAAAAATTGACCCTTTGTGGTCCAGGGTCCATAATTATATTAATTATATATTAATATAATATATAATAATATATTACATTAATATATTATATTATAATATTATATATTATTATATTATTATAAAGAATGGAATGAGGTAAATGTCTATACAGTTATTCATTCATTCATTTATTTAGTTGTTTGAATGGCAGAATTTTGTCAATTCAACATTAAACAATAGCAAAAAACATGTTTCGTTATTACATAAGCATATATTGAACCTTCTGTTGAGTAATTAACGTCAGCTGTGTTTCACAAATCCCCAATTTGGGGGGTGTGATGCCTTTTATTTTGGAAGTTCCCTTAAGTTCCGGTCCACAGTAGCCTAATGTATTAAAATGTAGTGGGCGCGAGCTCGCAGTGTGTGTCACGCGCAGAGTGCTGCTCGCCTCGGGCTGTGGGACTTTAGAGAGCAACTGAGCGCTGCCTCTTCAGCGGATATAAAAGAAAACAGTCTGCTGCAAGGTCGCGACTGACTAGCCGACTAACTTCAGTCTGATTTACAGACAAAAGACAAAGTCAGAAAAATTAAATGTGTGAATAAAAAGACAACAGTTAACGTTAGTTGAACAGCTGACGGGACCGACCCACCACGCTGGCAACCCGCCGCTTAACACCGGACCGTTAATTCATCCGAACCGCTGGATTACACTGAACCAGAACCAGAGAAGATCTTTTACACAACCTCAAAAGTGTTTTTTCTTTAAGTAAGAAGTTTATTTTACACCTTGTGCAAGATGTTCAGCTGGGCGAACAAGGACGGGAAGAAAAAGGACCCCGAACTGTTTCAGACGGTTTCTGACGGGCTGAAGCGACTCTACCGGACCAAACTCTTTCCTCTGGAAGACACCTACCGCTTCCACGACTTCCACTCTCCGGCTCTGGAAGATGCTGATTTCGATAACAAGCCCATGGTACTTTTAGTGGGCCAGTACTCCACGGGGAAAACCACTTTTATTCGGCATCTGATGGAGCAGGATTTCCCCGGGATGCGCATAGGCCCCGAACCCACCACCGATTCATTCATAGCGGTGATGTACGGCGATCAGGAGGGTCTCATCCCGGGCAATGCTTTAGTGGTTGACCCCAAGAAACCCTTCAGAAAACTCAACGCCTTTGGAAACGCTTTTCTAAACAGGTGAGATCTTCATTCATTTTTAATAAACCTTTTTTTTCGTTCTTTTTAAAAATAAACAAAAACAGTGTTTTCATTAATGATCTGTCTTTGCAGTTTTTATCTTAGGGTTTCTGCTAAGGGTTGCAGCTGTTTGGCTGTTGTTTTCCTGATCTGTCAAGACGTTTTGTGTTCATGTGAGCTCAGGATTACTTTTATAATGATGGAAACATCGAAAACTAGTCATTAGGATGAAGAGGGTGTCCGTGTTGTACTGAAAATTGAATCTCTTGCATTTTTTTTAGGTTTATTTATTAAGCAGGAGTTGTCAGCTAGTGCTTGTATTGCCAGCTTTTGGTAGTAGTAGTAAAATTCAGTTCACCCCCTGCAAACATACAGTATGTCTGTAAGTTTTTGAAGACTATGATTTGCCTTATTATATTCCTCAAAAAACTTTTATTAGCGTACACTTCTAAATTTAGCTGCTGTCACACCCAAAAATAGCCTTGAGGTATTTGAGTCTGAGATTAAAGTTTTGAACTTTTACTGCATACCAGTAAATCATTTTATCTTTCATTGTATTCCAACTATAGAGAATATTAAGGCCATATTTTGTGTGCACTAAACTTCTTGCTCAGTAGTCTTTGGTTCCCCCTTCTGAGAGGAACGTCAGCTGACACTGGTTTTGACAGCTGCTGAGGCCTTTAGGGGTCTTTTTTAACAAGCTCTTGGGAATGGGGCCCTCCATAAGGAATGCCATGAAGAGAGAGATGAGTTGGCTTTTACAATGGTGCATCAGTTCAGCTCACATTTGTCTTTTCAACATGTCACATATGTCCACTGTGGTGCATTTCAGACTTAGTAGGCTGATTTAGGTTGAGCAGAGGTGGGTGTGTCTTCGCTCAAGCACTAGTACTTCACTTTTCCTTTGTGCTTGTTGTAGATACGAAGACTTCCAGAGCTTTACAAAACGCCCCACTTAACTAGAACCTCATGCTGGTCAATGCTTGAACAAGAGGAATCATATACACAGATCATATTCACACCCCAACAGGCCTGGGCTGGCAGAATGAAGCGTTTATTCCATAAAAATGCCCTTTTAAAGAAAATGCTTTTCAGTTTGTGCAATGAGTAGGTTGACTAGTCACTCATGAATGGGAGGAGAATAGTTAAAAGATTTCATTGCTCCTCCCTCCCTGAACTCACCTTGACTGTGTGTGTCATCTTAAGGTCAAATCAAGGCTTCTTGAGAAAGTGCAGTGTACTCTCATTGCAGCCATGAATTGATCCAAGACATTTCTGTAGGTGCTGCTCTGGTCGTTAAACACAGGATTTTAGTGTTTTGGCAGTCCGAGCTTATCTGAGTGACTTTTTTTATAGGTTAGCAAGAGGTAAAAAAGGACTGACTCAGCTAAGTCACTGGACAGTAATCTTAGGAACTGACTCTGCAATTTCAGCGCGTTCATCTCAAAAGTGTCCCCTGTTTGCAAATCTCTGACCCTAGCTTCCTTTATATTATGCTGTTTATTGCTTATCCAGCATGATTTTTCCCTCTCAGTGTTTTCACTCTGACCTTGTCGGAGAAGTTCAAAGGTAAATTGAAGGTCACTGGCGAGGTATCAAGGGTGTGTGCCTTGTGACCACTGAATTTTAGTAGGCTACATATTAACCCTGTTCCAGTAGTTCAGTAATACATGGACGCCCCGCCTTTGTGCTGTCATTCCCACTCTCCCTGCTACTCCTGACTGTGTAACTTGAGTATGCACTTTCTCCTATTCAGCTGCTATCATCGTTTTCCCTAGGCTCTGGCCTGTTGTGAACCATATAGCTGATTCTAGTTTGTGTAGTGTTTATCAAACTGTTTTCCCAAGAGCAAAATTCAAATGTATGCATGTATCTAAGCCCTATATGGTGTTTTAACCTCTACTAGGCTGAAGATTAATTTACGGTTATTGCTGTGGTTGTTGGCGTTCTCTGGTGTTATGCAACAAACTGTACTCCGTTACTGCTGTCTATCTCGCTAAACAAGTTTCTTCTGATATATATCTTTGTGTAGCTTTTTGGATTTATTTGCTTGTCAGCTTGGTATCTGAATTTTCTGTACACAAAGAGTCACTAAAAATGGGGGTGCACTTGGGACATAAAGTCCTGGAAGGATCTGGCATTTCAAATATTTCTTGAATAAACTACAGACAGAGAAAATGAGGTTGAGAAATTACTCTCCCCGAATATTACATCAGCAAAGGGAAAAATTATTTATCTTCAAATTTGTTGTTGCCTTGGGGACCCATCTACACCACAGGCTAATTAGTGCTGATATGTAGTCCATTTTTATGGAGTTTTACACTTGCTAACTAAAAGTATTAATTTCTTTCAAAAAAACAAAACAAAATCATGCTTTGGTGAATAAATTTGCATTGTGCAGGAAGTGAATTTTAACTTCTGCAGGATGTTTTTAGAACCTCGGAAGCCTGACTTCAAAAGGTGAAGTGGTTGAAAGCAGGCTAGTTAAATGTCGTCAGTTAACCTCTAAATGTTATATACTGTTCAGTTCTTGAAAAAAAGTACATTTGTTCAGTTGGATTTCTGGATACATGCAAGGAAGCATGTATCTGTTTTGGCCCGACTAGGATTTTCACATAAAAACATGTTCAAAATGACACAAACTGTCTTTGTCAGCTGGCAGCAGGCCTAGTAACGAGTGGAATGCAAGGAGAAGGGAAATGTGGGATATGATTGGCAGTAGTGAAGGTAGCAGCATGGAAGGAATAAGTGATGGCTCACTTTCTGGAAAAATTAAAGGGAGGGAGTAAGTAAAATACACAAGGGGGAACACGGTGATAGGGGGGCTGAGGATTGTTTTTGCATGACTAAAATGTGCAGGTATTTTAAAGACATGAAAATGATAACATATGGGTTGGCACATATATAAGGAACGCATAGAAAGATAAGCTGCAAGCTTTTAGTAATGGAAAAGCTGAGGTAAGAGCTGGAATGATAAGATTTGGCTAGTGAGAAGGGAGTTCCTTCCAATCAGTCATGTTCCACTAAAAACATTGCTGCAAGATCACTAGGCCCGGTTTCAAATGCTTGTCCATTTTCAAGGTGTGATCCTCTTTTCACAGGTTTATATGTGCTCAGATGCCAAATCCAGTGTTGGACAGCATCAGTATCATAGACACTCCTGGAATCCTGTCCGGAGAGAAACAGCGGATCAGCAGAGGTCAGTGTTTTTTTTTTTTTTTTTAAATTTTAATAATTTCTATAATTACCATCCTCACTACTTTTACCATCCCCTGACTTTCCTTCCCGGAGTTACCACAACTATTAATACAAGCTTCATTTACATAGACAGCTGTGAGTGTGTAGCACTTGTTCTAGGCAAAGGAAAGGAGGTTAATTCGGTTAGCTTTTGCATTATGGGAGTCTTAAGAGGGAAGTATTTTTAGTTCTCCTGTTTAAGTTAGAGCAAAACAAACCCTTGCTCCTTCCATAGCCTTTTTTTCCCGGTAGGAAGGAAGAGAAGTTTAAAACCTAATTAATCTATAGTAACAATGTGGACTCTCCATTCCCATCATATGCTATGATTTGGCCAGAATGATTATCTAAGCCTTCACTGAAAACAAAAATGATGCAAAAATGGTCAGTTAATCCTTTAGGCAGTGTATTTAATGGTTAATCGAGCACTGCAGAAGTTTAAGGTTCAGGTTTTTTTTTTTTTTTTTTTTTTAAAAAGCTTCCCTAGAAGTATACTTGACTAGTCTGGACCTGTTACAGGCCCAGAAATTACAATGGAGCATGTTGGTATGTTGTTTATTCAAGAAAACTATGAGAGCATTGTGTGTGGAGGTAACCGGTGTCATGCTGAGGACTTTTCCTGTGCTTGTCTATCTGCCATGGCCCGTGTGTGCGTGCGGGCCTCTGCTTGCCTTTCCCTGAAGACCATGTTAATGTGATCAGAGGGTGAGTGGCATCTACAGATAACAGTCTGACAAAGAGGGGGGACAGCTCAGGCCAGGAAACAGACAGAGCAGAGAGGGTGCGGTAAAAATGACTGTGTGAATGCTTCCATGTTCAAAGATTCAGTTATGTGTTATTGAGTCTGTGTATATGTGAGAGTAGATGTACATCGGCACACTTTGTTTGTTCTCTTTCTTGGAGTGGCTTTCCTGCTGTCTGCACAAGACAATCAAGAGCACACTTGCAAAATTTATCTTAGTTAATTGTTTAGAAGATTATTAACTTTTTGCATGTTTTTTTAGATGTGAAACAATGGTAGTTTCATGTTTTTGGACACATACAGTGATATTCTTTGAGTATGTTCGTGTACCATATAAATACCATGTTCAAGATTATGATAATCATTCAATACCATGGTATGCATCACTGTAAGGTGAAGGTGGTACCAGCACACTTTTTTTTATAAGGGAGTGATCTGGTGAAGGGATACATGTAGGAAAATTGCCTGTGAACCCCATGAGGCAGTGCAGACATGAGTATATGACGCTAACCAGGCGTTCTAGAGCACTCTTGCATTCCATACTGTACAGCTTTATCTCATATGTTGATTATTTAGGTTTGCTTTCAAATGGACCGCACCCTATGGCCTCTGATAAGCAACTCTTCCCCCATTATTAAAAACATTATTAGTGTATGGCAAAAGTATTCCAGGCTGATACATGGCCGTGTGAGATCATAGTATATGAGATGCATCCCATCTGCTGCACACTGAACTTACACCAGTGATTTTCATACTCCGTGTGAGAGTCATGATGGCTTCGACTCATTAAATGAGCAAGAGAGGTAACATCGGTGGCCAGGGCTAATCTCTTTTTGCTGTCCTTTGCCCTCTTCCTCACTCTGAGGCAGAATGAAAGTCATAAAGATTGATAGTGATGATGGTGATGGTTTAAGGCGTGGTGGCTGAAGGAATTCAGAGGTGATTTGATCTGTTCGGCCTACTTTCTGAAACAAAATATGCTTTTACCTGAAAATTTCCTAAAGTTATGAGTGATTTCAATCTTGCACTTGCATTCTGAAGTGAAAATTAGTTTTTTTCTTTTTAAAGCACCAGAATTGAGCGTTCGCAAAGACCCGCCCTCCTTAGTTACTGTTGCTGTCCCCGACAAACAATGCCACACATCATGTTCTCACGCAGTGAAAAATACAACGCAGAGCAAAGAGGAAGCTTACAACGTGCAGACAGACAATACAGAGCAGGTTACTTCTGGTATGTAACAAGGTCTCAGGGCTCTCAGCTTTTAAATTTTTTCATTTTTAAAGAAATACAAACAAATACCTTCAATGTGTCGTGACAGATCACTGTATTGCCTCAGTTCAAACACTTGAACCGATCGTCTTTTCATATTTACGTAAAGCACGGAATGAACAAAAATAAACATCAGAAAGTATTTTATGTCAACCGCGGAACACACCATTTTTCAAGTTTTAAGTCCACCGAAGGGTTAATCTGCTCTCCTGTCTGATTTGTGGTTTAGGCTAGAAGAGATACAGCTGCGGCTACTGGGCATGCGTATTTACATATTTTATGAGCCGACAAGCGACAATATAACTGGAAACCTATGAAAATTGTTAAAAAAAAAAAAAAAACACATGGCGCCATAGTTTCACCACTTTAGAGTGTCGCAGTAAAGGACTCGTCATAGTTTAATGAGTGGGAAGATGACATGAAGCGACGCGAGGTTAGCTGCATTGAAAATTGATGAGCCCACATGCAATGGCGTGCACAAGGGGGGTGGCCCTGCCCTTTGAGGTCCGACGGTAAAGTGCCGTTGCGGTCCGGTGCCCCTAGTCTGCGATTTCCGCCGAGGGTAGGGGTGTTCGATGTGACGAGTTTTGATCGTGGACTATAAAAATGTCTCCACGATTTGCTTTTTTGAAGAAATATCGTAGTCGTACTTCAGCGCGCATTCTATCAGCTGCAGTTCTGGCGCCGCCGTCTCTGTGTACTGTACAACGCCACATACTCTCACGGGACACTGCACTTATTCGCAGTCACCAAAAGTACATTATCTGCATCTGCTTCAAAGACTTACTGGTTAAACGTTTCACTCAGTGTGCTGTTCTGAAGAGCGCCTTTTCTGAGCACATACACCCAAAGCGCGTGCTCTAAAAAGCCTGTCAAACAGCGCCTGATTACTGAACTGAGTTATGTTGTGTGCTAATACTGTCAAAACACACCAGGTTTATGTATAGACTCAGTTGGTTATGTCTAAAATGAAGGTAAACAGCTGAGAGAAACGCATGCGTGCCTGTATATTAGATGCGTGCTGGTCTTAAAGGGACAGTACTAAACATGCTGCCGACTGTCGTTAAAGGGATAGTTCACCCTAAAATTATTTACTCACTCACATGTTGTCCCAAACCTGTATTAATTTCTTTGTTGTGCTGAACACAAAAGAAGATATTTTGAAGAATGTGGGTAACCAAACAGTTGCTGGTTCACATTTACTTTAACAGTAGGAAAAAAAAAATACTATGGAAGTCACTGTAGACCAGCAACTGTTTGGTTTTCCAGATTCTTCAAAATAGCATTTATTTTCAGCAGAAGAAACTTGTTCAGGTTTAAAACAACTTTTGAGTGAGTAAATGAAGGTATAAAAATCAAACACTAGCCTATTTAATTTTGGGGTGAATTATTCCTTTAATGTTAATAAAACACAAAGAGAAAAATCACTCACTACTCTTGACTGAAAAACTTTTAATACAGTTGCCAATATTGTGAATCGTGATATTTCTAAAAAATCAATTGTGATATTTTTGCCATATCGCCCTAGCTGAGGGGGACCAAACCCATAACCCATAAACCATAACCGTTTTAACATTATTTTATTATTTAACACTCGGTATTTTAACTTAAGCGCTGCAAGCCATGCATACAGCGCTGGACATGACAGGTTTTCTGGTATGCAAAACAAGTACTTTAAAGGAATTCCTTAGCTTATTGCCGTTACTATGGCAGCCAACAACAGCACAGCTTAACCTTCTGCACATTTATATTTAGCTGTCGGGCAAGATGGCGGATAGCAGCGGCTCAGCATTCTGATTGGTCATATCGCCTGTCAATTAGGGCTGCAGCTAACGATTATTTTTATTGTCGACCAATGTTGATTATTTTTTCGATTAGTCGACTAATCTATCATTATTTTTCAATTAATCTATTTATTTTCTTATCAGTTGATGAATTCTTTAAACTATCAGTAAATAATATTAATCTTTTTAATATTTTATTCAAATGTTTTCTCATAATTAATACTTTACAAAAAATAACAACAAAGAAAAAATAACAATAAATAAAATAAGAAAAGCGAAAAAGAGAGAAATAATAACAATAAATAATTAATAAAAAATAAAAATGAAACAACGAAAGAAAATAATTAAAAAATAAGAAGAGAGAAAAAGGATCAAAAACGGAGTCATAACACCGGGAAGTTTTATCACAGTTGACAGCCCGTTTTTAAATAAATGAGCCCAGTCGAGGCTTGTCCAATTCATCACACAGTTAAACAACTAGCAATGACTTTAAATGCTTTGTTAGCAAGTGCAGAGAGCGCGTTTGGTGCACGCGTCTCAGAGCTCGCGCAGTCACGCCCACGGCACTGACGGCAGCTCCAGTGGATCTTGAGATGAACGCGAATCATTTCTCTGTGAGTGCATTAAACCCGTCATGATTATTTAGGCAACTCGATGTCCCGTGCTGTTCCATTCATTCAGCGCAGCTTTGAATGCAAGTTCGCTATATATATATATATGCAGTTCTGACGGTCATATAATAATAAAATGCTCTATGAACGCAACTCTATGAAGTGATGTTGCCATGCTAGCCTTTACCTTCTGCTCTAGAGTCTTGTTTTGTGTTTAACATGGCAGAAAAACAGTCTTAAGTAGGGATAACTGCAGGCTCGTGCATTGGCGTGGCTAAAGGTGCGACGCGTCAATGCATTCCATGCTAATCGACGTATTTTCATAATCGACATAATCAATGAAGTCGATGAATCGCTGCAGCCCTACTGTCAATCAAGCTCTTTGCGAACGGTCAATTGAGATTCAATCAATTTTAGTACAAAAATGGTTTCAGATTTTTTTTGTCAAAATGTGCTCTACTAAATAGTTAACAGGCCAGTTAAAAGGTTTAATAATTTATGAAAGTATGACTGAACTATAGAAATGGTCAAACAAGAACTAGAAATGCATAACTTGATGCTTGCATGTATTCATTCCATGTGTGTTTCATCATAATTAAAAGCATACTTTTCAGTTGTTTGGGTTATTTTCCATTTATAACAATTGTTTTTTTTCACCCATAAAAGCTATTCTCAAAGCTTGTGGTACATATGGAAAGTTTCTTCACAAGATGCGTTTATTTAAAGATTCCGGCTCTATTGTGTTCAAAGCTTCCTCTTTACCAATGTTACAGTAATTAAATGCTGTCGGAGGGAAATGTGAGGAAAGCCCTGCTAGTGTCATTATCTAAACATGGAAAATGTGAGTATTTGACTCTCGTATCAAGTACATAGGAAGAAAAAGCATTTAATTGGCAAGAAACACACACATACACTCAATCACACCGGGAAAGTGCTAGT
This sequence comes from Onychostoma macrolepis, assembly GCF_012432095.1. Classification (NCBI taxonomy): domain Eukaryota; kingdom Metazoa; phylum Chordata; class Actinopteri; order Cypriniformes; family Cyprinidae; genus Onychostoma; species Onychostoma macrolepis. The sequence goes on along the minus strand of NC_081164.1, from coordinate 11,059,364 downwards.
CATCACCGGGTCATGGATCGTAGCTTGGCATATAGCCAGGGGTCAGTTGGATGGCATGTGTGAATAATATAACAGCAATAAGTTTAGAAGGAAATCTGGGCCTGTCTGAGGATGATGGGATGATCAGATATGTAACTGATCTGAAAAACATGGATATTCAGCTAGGAATGACAGCTATTTGGCAATCTAGCCACAGTTATGCTGTTCTTTGGAAGTGGATGAGCATGCTTGCTATTTTAATTTAGTCCTTTTCTCTCTCTGTATTTGATTTTCTACATTTTGTAGTTTCTTTCTTATATTATCTCCTCCCACTTCATTCTTCACAGCAATGTGGTCTCCATATTGTGGTTCTGAACAGATCAGTGAATCACAGAGGACTGCTTCAAAGTCATAAAATTGCTATACTTAATAATAATTTTATGTACATGCACATACATGCATACATACATACATACATACATGCATACTTTATAATAGTTTTTATAATATGTCATGTTTTTAACCTGCAATCTTACAGGTTCGGCCATTGTCCCTCAAAAATTTCCTGCTTATTCATAAACTTTGTGAGGTCAGTTAATAATCTTCTACAGTCTGCTGACTTTACATCCATTATCCTTCCCTCTGACTTCAGTTAGGCCTTACAAGCAGTTAACGACAAGACACTTCAAAATGAATGTTCATAATAAGTAGGCCTACTTTAAGTCAGGTTGCTTCATACTGGGCTATTTCCAAACCACTTATGTATTTGTTTTTTTCCTCTTCTTCCCCAATATTTTTCAGATCTTGTTTTATCTAGACTAGAGATGGTTTTGATATTACAAGTATCAATTACTGTACATTTTATTTTCCTTTTATCAGTTTAATTTGATTGAAAGCAAAAACAAAAATTATTCATAGCCTTCTTATTCCTATAAGATTAACAGTCAACATATGAACTTAAAGCTTTAATTTTTTGGGGGGGGGCTTAACATACATTCACAAATTCCATGGTGATTCCTTTGTGCACACTGTGTCTGTCCACGTCTTAAATTGGGTGGTGTTCCACAGGGCTCTATTCTTGTACCTCTCCTGTTTACTGTACACAGTGCCTGCATTAATTCTTCATGGCTGAGTAGCCTTGGCTGGGTGTTGAATTTCCTCACTGATAGCTTCCCATAATGCTTTACTATATAGACTTGGGTTAATTATTACAGTGTTCTATCTCTTTTTTATTTATCTGAAATCACATCTGTTGAGAGTGATGAACCTCTTGTGTCAGTAGGCTAGATTAGGTGGCTGTGCAGTTTTCAGGGCATGCGTTATTTCTTTTGTTACTTGCTTGATTTTACTTGCTGTAATCTTCTGTGTAAAGCAATGCTTCTTTTTATGAAGAATCCCTAAGTGATCTTTCTTTTTACTTAATTTCGTGTGATAGATCCCTTGAGAATGTGCTATTGTTTACAGAGATCATTATAGCAGATTTCAGTTTTATACATTCTTCCTCTCCCTGTGCTTTCCAGGAATTTGCGGAGGTGCCACATTTAAATGGGCTGGCACTGGAAATGGATAATTTCCTTCCAAGCACAAATGAATGCGCACAGCTTTTCCAGGCCCCCTCCCATATTCATCACATTCATGCTGCTGGTATATTACTATGAAAAGTATGTTTAATTTAGTTTTCAAAGGTTGAAAAAAGGAGATCAGTGGGTTTAAAGACTTTTATCAAATACAGGTCATATCTATGCTGATGCTGGATCAGGATTGAGGAAAAAAAACCTAAGACCAGTTATCATGAAGACAGTTGTTGGGTTAAGTTAACTGAAATTTATAGCACCACCAGTGCAGTGGTCCTACGTCTGGAGTCTGTACTGTCAAATGTATGACGTGTATTACAAAGAGACTTTTGAGGAGTATTTAAATGTTTTACTATTATTATTATTATTATTATTATTATTGTTATTCATATTAAATGTTAAGATGAAACCGCAATAAATTTCCTTGTCAAAGCTGTAAGGACATTTCAGTTTGTAGCAATTCATCTGGTGTGAATCAGCTATACAGCCGATGTCTGCTAAACAACATTAACATCTGTTTTATAAACAACTGCTGCTTATTAATTAATATGTTATGAGCAAACCTTTTTGCAGAGATGCTGTAGGGCAGGGATTCCCATTAGTAAACCTTTTCAGTTATTTATTGGCATTAGATTATAAGTTGTTTCTAGGGTCTTGAGGTAGAGATTCCACCGTTAACCTTTATTAAAACCTTGTTAAATTACATCTCTGCATGCTTCAATATCTCATAATGTGTGAGAGATTGTGGGTTAATGTCTAGATTTGGTCTTAGCGGGGTGAGGGTAATGCTAAAGATTAGCCTTTGTTCTAAATGACAGCTCTCCATACTGAGTCGTTTTTTTTTTAAACGGACATTTGGCCCAACCTTCAGACCAGCATGAATCCAAATGTCTATTTATGGGTTGTTGGTAAGATCTTTGTGTTTGTTGTAAACTTTAAGTCCCGGCCTTGTATTAACTGTACATAATATGCACACAACTGGCATCTTTGTAGACCGCTTGTGTGTTTTCTGCTTCCAAACGGTTATATTTACTTATCTGAACAGTGTTTCCTGCATGGACAGTCTGTCTTCCTTCATTCATTCATCTGTGCCTTTGTTCTTTGTTCAATCATTTGCTTTAGTTTGATTGTTCATTAATTGAATAAATGAATGATGCAACTTTTTTGTTTAACCGTAACTGCATCAGCAAAAGGGAAATTAAATTAGTCTTGATAAAATTGTCTTGATATTAGCAATGTCGTGATTTTTAATTTTCTATTATTAATTGCAGCATTTTTGTGCCCACTTCCACAGATTTTAGTGCAGGAACAAACATTATTACTATGGCATGCTTATGTAAACAAGGATATCCCATAGTTTACACAAGGATATGTTGTGTTTTTTTTTTTTTTTTTTTGGAAAGTATTAGAAGGAAAGCAAACACAGAACTGGAAAAGCCATATCATTTGGGAAAAATAGAGTAAAATACCTGTCATATGAGCTACCTCTGTGTGTGTGTGTGTGTGTGTATCTATATATATACACATGCATGCATACATACATACATACACACAGTCAGCTTATCAGTGTCTACTCTAAGTGTAGTTAAGAGAACTTTACACTCGGACAAAAAGAAACTCCCAGAAGAAATGGATCCTTTTGAGAAAGAATGCTGATTTATATGCACAAAAAGCCATTAAGCCTTCTTTTGTTGTTTCTATACCCACAGTAAATTCATAACTGCTGGGAAAAAGAAAAATGCATTTTAGATAGATATACCAAATAAGTTCAGGTCTTATTAGTGCAGTGTATTTGCTTCTTTTCTTACATTTTGTTAAATTACATTTCAGTTCAGTTTTTTTGTGTGTTAAATGATTTGAAGGCAGATTAAATTTTATATTATGGATTATAGCATCATATATTATAATTCAATTAGTGCTGTCAAATGATTAATCGCATCCAAAATAAAAGTTTTTGTTTACATAATGTTTGTGTATATTTATGTGTATATATAAATAAATAAATACACACACAGTATATATTTTGAAAATATTTACGTTTAAACATTTATATATTCATATTCTTATATTTTATATTATATATAAATATTTAATATATAAAACATATTTTTCTTAAATATATGCATGCATGTGTATATATTTGTATATACATAATAAATATACACCGTACACACACACATATTATGCAAACAAAAACTTTTATTTTGGATACAATTTAATTGCGATTAATCATTTGACAGGACTAAATTCAATAGACCTGCTTCATCAGTATTGCCATCACTGTTTTGATGGATAACAGTGGATAAAGGACAGCACTGAATCAGTAAGATCACGCCCATGTTGGATTCAGATCCAGATTTCATCCTGCTGACGTTGACACAACTGTTGTGAGCTGGGACGCAGTCTTTCCTGTCTTCCACACACTCTCTACACAATCCAAACATAAATTGGTAACTTCTGTCTCAGTAAGCAAGAGAGTTGGGCCGGAAATCCTGGCTTTAGCATGTGTATCATTGCATATAGAGAAATCTCTGAAGATTAAACCTTTACCCTCAAGATCTCATAAGCAGCTTTTTGGCAAGTAACCCGAATTTGTGGAGTCTAGCAAGATTTATGCTGGTCCTGGTTGTAAAATGTGCATGCATCTTGTGCGATTTGCTTCTTGAAGATGTCAAAATACCCAAGAGAATATCTAGCATTTTTGTGGCATACACATACTTTTTCCATTCGTTTCATATCCCAGCATCTTAAAATTATTTTTGACACATCGTCATCTCCTTGACTACTGTCTAAACATTTGACTCAGATTTCCATTGTTCCCTGTGATCCTTTTAACCATTATGCAAGAAAATAACCAACCATGGGAGAGGAAGGAGTGTCTGCGGGACAGTTTATTCTCTTTCCTGTTTGTCAGCGTGAGTTGATGTGATGTCAGTTCAGCTGTAGTGAACTAGACGCCTCTTCATTATTTTATTTTATTTTTTCCTCATGTGAAAGGCCAGCTGTACTCCACCCTCATGAGCCAATAGTGTTGTCATGCAAGAGGACTGATGAGAAGGAGAAGGTTCTGTTACGTGAAGTGGTTTTCCTGTCCAAGGAAACCTATTTTATTTTGTATTGTGTGAGTTTGCCTGATTGTGGATTTGTGCTTGTTTGTGTCTAGTTGGTTTTGTGGAGTGATGTGGGCCAGATCAGGAAGTTCTAGGGTTACACATCTGTTGACTGTAGTACTGCTCTTTATTTGGCTAGAAAGAGAAGTGTTGGGTTGTGGTTTATCAGAGAGGCTCACATACGCAAGGAAGTTCCTTAAGCTGTAATTTAACTAAATTACTTTTTGTTAAGTGAATTAAACGCTCATTAATGTGGGAAAAAAAAAAAAAAATGTCTCATCTCTGTTGCAGGTTATGACTTTGCTGCAGTGCTCGAATGGTTTGCTGAACGTGTGGACCGCATTATTCTTCTCTTTGACGCACACAAGTTGGACATCTCAGATGAGTTCTCAGAGGTGATCCGAGCTCTGAAAAATCATGAGGACAAGATGCGGGTGGTGCTCAACAAAGCTGATCAGATCGGGACCCAGCAGCTCATGCGGGTGTATGGTGCCCTCATGTGGTCGCTCGGTAAAATCGTCAACACCCCAGAGGTCATCCGAGTCTACATTGGCTCTTTCTGGGCTCAGCCTCTCCTGGTTCCAGATAACAGGAAACTGTTTGAGGCAGAGGAACAAGACCTTTTCCGTGACATCCAGGGACTTCCACGAAATGCAGCGCTGCGCAAGCTGAACGACCTTATCAAACGGGCCCGTCTAGCCAAAGTAAGAAATTAAGCCTTTTATACCTTTTTATACAGTAATGTAGGGGGTGTTATCTGGACACATACTTAAAATTGAAAGTACTTTTTTTAAGATTTTAGGTTAGATTGGTGTATGCTGCCCTCATGTGATCACTTTATAAAACCTTTTGTGATCACTTAATTGTCACCCCAGACACAATCTAAGACTCTTCTTCCTGCTCATCCTCTTCCCTTATATATTTAATTTTTATAGATTTACTTGGATTTTTAATTTTTAATTTTTAATTAATTTTTTTACATTTTTAATATCCTTTTAAAATGTAATTTATTCCTGTGATGACAGCTGAATTTTCAGCAGCCATTATTCCAGTCTTCAGAAATCATTCTAATATGCTGATTTGGTGCTCAAGAAACATTTCTTATTTTTATGAGTGTTATCACTGTTTTTGCTGGATAATATCTTAATATTATTGTTTTTCAAGATTTTTCAATTTTACAGATTGACAAATTAATATATCCTTATGACACTGATTTATTTGAAATATTATATGTTATGACAAAACGGTTTTCTTTAACTCTAGGTTCATGCCTACATCATCAGTGCTTTGAAGAAAGAAATGCCAAATGTTTTTGGGAAAGAGAATAAGAAAAAGGAGCTCATTGCTAACCTGGGTGACATTTATACAAGGATTGAAAAAGAATATCAGATCTCTCCTGGTGATTTCCCTAAACTCAGTAAAATGCAGGTATGGAAATAGTCCCCTCTCTCCTAGAAAATGATGTTAATATATCATTTTTGTTAATACAATAATAAAGTATAAGGTTTGAAGAGAGGCAGTTGTTGTTGTTTAAAGCAATTTAGCCTTGTTTTAAGCAATGATTTTAGTTTTATTTTAGTTATTAAGAATAGTTTTAGTTTCAAAAATATCATAACACCCTACAAGGATAGAAAAGACCTTTTTGACATCTTTTTTTTTGTCCTCATTATTAGGAAGTCCTCGCTGGTCAAGACTTCACTAAGTTTCAGGGACTGAAGCCCAAGCTGCTGGAAGCAGTGGAGGATATGCTGGCCAATGATATCGCCAAACTCATGACCCTTGTTCGGCAGGAGGAGGCTGCCATGCCCAGCCAGGTTGTCCAGGGTGGTGCCTTTGACGGCACCATGAATGGACCCTTTGGGCATGGCTATGGAGAGGGTGCTAGTGAAGGCATTGATGAGCTGGAGTGGATAGTGGCGAAAGACAAGCCAACTTACGACGAGATCTTCTACACCCTGTCACCTGTCAACGGGAAGGTTTCTGGTGCCATGGCCAAGAAGGAGATGGTCAAATCCAAGCTGCCTAACAATGTTCTAGGAAAGATCTGGAAGCTTGCTGATGTGGATAAGGATGGGTACCTGGACGACGAGGAGTTTGCCCTAGCTAACCACCTCATCAAGGTTAAACTGGAAGGTCACGAGTTACCTGCTGATCTTCCTGATCACCTTGTGCCTCCTTCTAAACGAGGACTGTAAACAATTTGGGAAAATAAATATTATCATTGAGCCAATCTGTGTAGAGGTTATGAATGGATGCGGGGAGGGTCTGGAAACATAAAAATATATAAACAGAATTTATGATATAATTAAACAATATGCATTAGCTACGGGAATAGAGCCAAATAGCTTTTAATTTATCCATCACTACAGTTTGTCATTCTCACTATTATGTCCTTTGTTGTTAGAGCGGTAGTTAGCAACCTAATCAAAACTTCAAATATTGATCAATTAGACAGCATCCTGTTATTGTATTTTTCAAATTCTTGATGTAGCCAAATTCTGTTTAAGCAAGTACGATTGTATGCTGGCAGAGAGATGAGTTCATTATGACCAAACTATAGGCTGTGTTAGAAAGAAGTATTTAATTGTTCCATATCGTACACTGATGCTGCTTCATACTTAGTCATGCAGGGAGAAATAGTTCTGCTTGATTTTTAAACTACTTCAGCTTTGCTGATGGGTCCATATTATCTGGATCCTGGAAACACCAGAGCTTTAATACTTTACATTTACCATTTAGACTTGTCAATTTGACCTTCTTTTTTTATCACTATAAATACAAAACAGTGCTGCATTCTTTTGTTTGTTCACTGATGTTGTGTTGTCAACTGTGATGGTTCAAAAGTTTTTCTAACTGTTCAAAAGGAAGTGTCTATGACAAGACAGATACTCCAGTTGTATGATCTGTGTCAGTTGTAGCATCACTCTTATTGGTTTCTGACTGTTATCGAGTGCCTCGCCCTGCTACAATGTCAAAAGCTTTTCTATAAGCTTCTCTATGAATACTGTTCATATGTATATTTTTTTTGGTCTAGTTTGCAGTAAAAAAAAAAAAAAAACTACCACAAACTTGCATTTTTGCTTATTGTTCTATACAGAGTACTTGAGTAAGGGTTATTAATAGCTATTGATTACTTTTTAAAATAATGATAATAATGGTGTGAATGGCAGTAAATCATAAACCTTTTCATATCCTCATGTGGTTATACTGAGTGTGTGTGCATGAGTAATATACCTGACATGTGCCTCTATTAAAAGCTATGCTGGGGCTGTGCCAGGCTTATGAAGGTGGAAAATAATGAAGGATTGTGCTGAAAAGTATCGAAATAATTACTCCAAAGACACATAATGAATTTAAAGGAGGTACAGTTGAGATGTGAGATTCTAAAAAGACTGTTTAAAGATGAGTGGTAGAATAAATGGTGGTAAAGTACTCATAAGACACTCTAAATTCTCTGTAGAATTAGCAAGGAAAAATTACAGGTTAAGATTTGATTTTGCGTTGAAGAGTAAAATGATTACTTCTAAATGATCAGTGTTGGGGAGTAACTACAGTAATGTGTAATTCAATTACAATTAGTTATGAAAATGGTAATGATTACAAAGTGGGTTACATGTGAACACTTTCACACACAGAGATTTGGTTGATTTCTTTTCCAAATTATATTGACTGCTTTAAAATATGAGACACCAGTATTTCAGGAGTTTAGGACATATTGTTATTAGGGTGACCCTTATTTGGGGGTAATTTTCTTTATTGGAAATATTAACCACTCACCCCCTCATTTGTTTCTCCACTAGATGTATGCAAAATACCATTCAGATTATTAGTCATTTAGGGTATGCTTATCTTTTTATTAACAGGTACAAGTGCTGGTCATATAATTAGAATATCATCAAAAAGTTGATTTATTTCACTAATTCCATTAAAAAAGTGAAACTTGTATATTATATTCATTCATTACACACAGACTGATATATTTCAAATGTTTATTTCTTTTCATTTTGATGATTAGAGCTTACAGCTCATGAAAGTCAAAAATCAGTATCTCAAAATATTAGAATATTTACATTTGAGTTTGGATAAATGACCATCCCTACAGTATAAATTCTGGGTATCTCTTGTTCTTTGAAACCACAATAATGGGGAAGACTGCTGACTTGGCAATGATCCAGAAGACGAACATTGACACCCTCCACAAAGAGGGTAAGTCACAGAAGGTCATTACTGAAAGGTGTGGCTGTTTACAGAGTGCTGTATCAAAGCATTTTAAATGCAAAGTTGACTGGAAGGAAGAATTTGGGTAGGAAAAGGTGCACAAGCAACAGGGATGACCGCAAGCTTGAGTATACAGTCAAGCAAAGCCGATTCAAACACTTGGGAGAGCTTCACAAGGAGAGAACTGATGCTGGAGTCAGTGCATCAAGAGTCACCACGCTCAGACGTCTTCAGGAAAAGGGCTACTAAGCCACTTCTGAACCAGAGGAAACATCAGAAGCATCTTAACTGGGCTGTGGAGAAAAAGAACTGGACTGTTGCTCATTTTACATTTTTTACATTTCATTTGGAAATCAAGGTCCCAGAGTCTGAAGGAAGAGTGGAGAGGCACAGAATCCATGTTGCTTGAAGTCCAGTGTGAAGTTTCCACAGTCAGTGATGATTTGGGCTGCCATGTCATCTGCTGGTGTTGGTCCACTGTGTTTTCTGAAGTCCACAGTCAACGCAGCCATCTACCAGGAAATTTTAGAGCACTTCATGCTTCCTTCTGTTGACAAGCTTTATGGAGATGCTGATTTCATTTTCCAGCAGGACTTGGCACCTGCCCACACTGCCAAAGGTACCAAAAGCTGGTTCAATGACCATAGTGTTACTGTGCTTGATTGGCCAGCAAACTCGCCTGACCTGAACCCCAGAGAGAATCTATGGGGTATTGTCAAGAGGAAGATGAGAGACACCAGACCCAACAATGCAGATGAGCTGAAGGCCACTATCAGAGCAACCTGGGCTCTCATAACACCTGAGCAGTGCCACAGACTGATCGAATCCATGCCACGCCGCATTGCTGCAGTAATTCAGGCAAAAGGAGCCCCAACTAAGTATTGAGTGCTGTACATGCTCATACTTTTCATTTTCATACTTTTCAGTTGGCCAAGATCTCTAAAAATCCTTTCTTTGTATTGGTCTTAAGTAATATTCTAATATTTTGAGATACTGATTTTTGACTTTCATGAGCTGTAAGCTCTAATCATCAAAATTAAAAGAAATAAACATTTGAAATATATCAGTCTGTGTGTAATGAATGAATATAATATACAAGTTTAACTTTTTGAATGGAAACAGCACCTGTACTTCAAGATCTGATCTGAAAGGTCCGTGAGCCGGGACTCAAACTTGGGACACCTGAAGTGCAACAGAGTGTTAAGGCTATCGGCACCAACATAATTTAACACGTTAAGACTAACAACACTGTTCTGTGTTCTCATTTTAAACCTAATTCACAGTCAGGGCTGTCCTTAGCTGACACAGGCTCGGTGCAAAGTAGGGAGTGGGGCCCTCTTCACTCTTAAAAATAAAGGTTCTTCACAGCGATGCCATAGATTTTTGATTCCATAAAGAACCATTCAGCCAAAGGTTCTTTGGAGAACCATCTCTTTCTTACCTTTTTATAATCTGAAGAACCTTCTTTTACCACAAAAAAACATCTTTTGTGAAACAGAAAGGTTCTTCGGATGTTAAAGGTTCTTTATGGAACCTTTTAGACAAAAAAGGTTCTTCTATGGCATCGTGAAGCACCTTTATTTTTAAGAGTGTTGGTCCGTTCGTGGGGCCCGGTGCGAACGCACCAGTTGCACCGCCTACGACGGCCATGTGCACAGTATACTAATGGTTTTGTATAATTAATCACGTGCTGTTATGGTCATTAAGACAGAATTTCAACTTTGTTGAGCACACTTAAAACATAATCCAATCTCTGCTTGTTTCCATTTCTCATGAAGGGGATTTGACTGAGTGGGTGAGAGCAGAAGATTTCAAAAGTCCAAAAGTAAGGGCCACCCTAATGGTTATTTGATAACTGTTTTGTTTCCTATTTGGGTTTTTTCCAAGGCATTGTTAGATGCCAGTGTTTCCTGTCATAGCTTTGCAAGGATTTGATTTCAAAACCGGTATCATAACTATTAAACTGTATCTTATATTTTTAAATCTGAATTTAACCTCAGAACGATCTTAAGGTAAAAAGAAGCGCTAAAGTGGCTGTGCTTTAAAATTAAATTAGTATAATATTAATTCTAGTGAAGAAGGAACTCTGACAATAATCAATAATGAGTACTACTGTAAGGTTAACCCTGCCTAAATCTTTCAAAATGATTAACAGTTGAAAACATTTATTAGAAATTTTGAGAAGTACTCAAAAAGTAATCAAATGCGATCAGTTATATTACTTTAATAAAGTAACTGAAATAGTTACACTACTTATTCAATTTTAAAGGGTAACTTGTAATCTGTAACATATTACATTTCCAAAGAGGCAATTGTAACACACTCAATTCCTTCAATAAGAAACAAGTTAGAGATATGACACTTAATATGCACATGCTCAGGAGCACAATTATTTTTTTTGGATGTACAGTATTTTTCTTCTGCTGTCTAAAGTTTAGATGACTGCAAATTTGAACTTCCATACATTTTATCTCTAGATTAAAAAATAACATGAAAAACAATTGTAATTGTAACACTGACTTCTTGCATTTAATTTAATATTATAGTCTTGTCCTTATTAGTGAAAATATATCAATTGTATTGTTAATTAGTGCAGCTATATTTGTTTCTTGTATCAAAAGATGACACGCTTATTTCACGTAGTATTTGAGTTATGAAGGAAAATGTATTAAAAAAATGTTACAATTGCCCCCAGTCTCCCCTAACGTTCCCAACATTGTACATTATTCATTCAATATGCGTCGATGTAAGGAGTGACTCTTGGAGCATGTGTACGCAAGAGGGCGTAAAACCCCCTCAAAGTTCTCCAGCTGATACCTCCGGAAATCACGTGTGCAGATTCCAGCCACAATCCACCTGCGCGAGCGAGCTCAGCTAGTGGACTTCTGATGCTGCGCGAGACTGCCGAAAGAAGAGTGAACACGAAACATCACATGTCGGGGGGAAAAGTTGTTTTTATACCTACACCGGTTACTAAATTGTGGTTTAAAAGCAGAGGAATGGATTTGAGGACGTACTGCCTTTGTTTATTCAATGTTATTCTCCTCGCAGGTAAGTTTGAATTCGTCTTTTTTTCCCCGAGCTTTGCTCGCGCGCTAACGTTAACGTTACCTTCCCTCAAAAGTAAAAAATAAATAAATAAAATACTTTAACTTATGTCGTTTTCATCCACCTTCTAGATTGTGTTATATCAGAGTTTTATAATGTTACCGTTTAAGCTGTACTTTCAACTATAAACCAAATTGACGAAAGTAGTCACTATAATCGAAGTTAAAGGTTTTTCGTTGAAGAAAAACAAAACAAAAAACGGTCGCTAATTTCAAAATTTACTACGGCGCTATTTAAAAACAACTAAATTGAATAAATTACTATTTGATGGAACAAAAATGTTAATAAACACCTTTATTGTAAATAGGTTAATTTATTTGTAATTATTTTACTATAATTTATACAATAATGTTATATGTATCAAGCACATTAGGAAACCACTAACGTACATTTACACATGAAATATAATTCTGCTATAACAGTACTTTATACACGCCTCTAATAGAAGTATTACACGTGTTATGCCCAGACGTTTGGAGAGTTAAATTTGTATTTTTATTTTAATCTGAGGCTTCTTCAACTGAACGACGCCTTGTTAACAACAACCCAGTCCCCGAAGCGCAGTTTAATAGCGGTTTGTTTTCATGGATGTATATAAAGTCTTTTTTTTTTTTTTTATGCTGCTGTTGAACCAGATGTTTTATTTCAGTATGTTTAAAGGTCAGATGGAATTGTTAATTTTCTAGAATACGTTTCTTGAATATTGTTGTTAGTTGGCAGTACACAATAGGCTTAACCGTTTTAAAGCCATCAAGAGGGGCTTCTTTCAGGCTGCCATCTGCTAATGCAAGCTCCACTTGTGCCCCCCTTCTCAAGACGACTCCTCTAGATGTACGAAACTGAGGTTGCTTATTATCCAGTCTACATATAAGACCTGATATCGACTGATCCCTTGGCTTGGAAAACAAACAAAAGCACACTAGTTTTAGCAGTGGACTTATCTGTAGTTAATATTGATTTTCTGTGAGAGAGGCATATGCTGTGTTGTAGTTAGGCACTTCTGGTTGTTGACCAATTAGTTAGTGTTCCCTGTGAGGAAGGGAATGAGGATAATGCAAGCATTAACACAGAAACCACCCACTCCTTCTGTTTATTTCTCTTGAGTAACAACTGAAACTGTTTGTGCAGTTTTGGTCAAAGGTTACCTGTGTTCTTCAGATAGAGATTCAGATTGCGTAGCCTACAGACCAGCACAAGGGAAAAATAAAAGCGAGAAAGAGTGGCATGGATAGGGCGATGATTTTCCAGGCCACTGGTTACTGATAAACTAGAGTCTAACAATAACAAGCTTTGTGTACACACTGCTTTTGTTTTAATGCATATATGGAATGTGTGCAAGCTCGGTTGTGGTGTTTAATCTGAGCCTTGATACATAATGCATTTTCTCATTACCATGGAAGACATTCAGGTATGTTTTAGAAGGTTTTGTGTGTGACATTTATTCCTCCATGGTGTTAACCTGTCAGACTCATTACCATCACAACAGAATGTTGAGTTTGACATTTGTGTGCCCTGTGTCCTTCTCAGCAGACAGGGATGTTGTTTTTGGTGCCGCCTACAAGGATATTTCTCATTCAAGGTGTCATTCTGTCATAACACAGATTATTCATAAAGGGAAATGGGGCATGTGAAGACATGGCATTTTCACAAGTGTAATATTACAGATGTCATATGTTATAATATGTCATTTGATATAATTTTCTATCCAAGTAATTTTAGTAACTGGAGATGTATTAGTGTAAAAAAAAAAAAAACACTAATAGTTCTATGTTTAGAGTGCAATAGTTGAGATCCGGGAATAGAAATCTGACTCATTTTCTCCATAGGGGAATTGATCTTTAACGGTAATTTATAAATGATTAAAGAAAGACCTATTGTGAGCTACAAGGTTGTTAACTGATGCTCTGTCTTGTTATAGCCAGTAGTCTGCATTATTTCAATGTTTTTTTTTCTTTTCAAATAATCATGTTTAAAAAACTACATTACATCCATTATTCTGTAAAGAAGTCTCCAGCAATCAAGCAAATTGTGCCAAAAACAGCCCACTGCCATGAAGCACTGTGAGTTAGGTAATAGATTCTCCAAACGCTGTCAAACTACTTGAATATTTATATGCACATTTTGTAATAAACTATAGTTTCTATATGTCTAACAACATCTTTGAATCAGTAGTTTATATTTATCCATTGTTGGTCAGTTTGGCAAATTCCTGGGGAAAAATAGTATTGCTTTTTGCCTGTGTCTGTTTGCTAGTGTACTCCTAAAGTTTGGCAAAATTAAGATAAGAAAATAATTAAAATGCACAATCTTTCTCTTCTGTGAAAATGGACTAAAATGTTTGATTCATCCTGCACAGATTTGTCCAATCAAATGTTGTCTAGAATGAGAATGTCCCTCCACTAACACGGCCGCAGGAACTAGGGGTGTTGAGGGTGCTGCAGCATCCTCCGCCACAGGGCCAGATCTGAGATTTTCCTTGTGACCCTCGATCATCCCCAAGATACATAATTTTTGTGATTAATTATTTATTAAACTGACCAGAAATATATAGCCTAGTGCGGTTGTATTTTTCTTGCGCACGTCCCTACATCTCCCCCTCACAATGACAGAATTTCATGTGAAATGTTCACACGATAGCGTAATTTTACATTCCGACTTGTAAAAACCATTCACGTCCTCGTTACGTCACGTCCTTTTTATGAGCCATTTTCTGAAGCTTCCTTGCTTCTCATGACGGCCACCGTCAATCACATAAGCACAGCTCTTTAATTGCGCTTTAGTCTCTGGTAGGCATGGGCCGATATGAGATTCTGACGGTATGATAACCTTAGATAAAAATATCACGGTTTCACGGTATCATGGTATTGCGATTACAGCTCTAAAATATGTTATCTTTTAAATATCTGGGTAAAAAACGTTTTTTCCACTGAACACAATATATTTTATTTTTAAGAAACATATTGAACATTTTGGAACAGTAAACATGTCAGGCTAAATAATTAAAATAAATAATTGAATTCTTGTTAAATTAAATTAAGTGTAGTCACTTAAGTGAGCCTAAACCTGCAGCTCAACAATAATCAGAACATAAATCATTTTCTGTAAAAAAATGGAAAAAATGAAAAAAAAAAAAAAAAAAATGCAGTCATTAAACCTGCAGCTCAACAAAGTTTTTGGAGACATGCTCACTTAATACACTTAATTCACTTTCAACACTCAAACAGTGGCAAAGACACCTGAGAGCCAGCAGTTTGTTTGTTTTTTAAATGACGTGATTTTGAACAGATGTAAACAATGGCAGGAGGCTTAAAATTATACGTGATACCAGCTAAATTTAATTATTGTACTACATCGCAGAAACGTAGTACTTTAGTCTGCTATTCCCCGCTCTGTGAAGTAATGTGAGGGAGGAAACTAGTTAATTAGCCATGTTATCTGCCTCGGTAGCAAGCCAAATAGTATTTATTTCAACACTGAAACAACCGGCGAATGGGTCTCTGTCTTGATCGAGGGTGAAAGAGGAAGTAATGAAGACGACACAGATATATCGTTTGTGTACGACCTGGAAGTATTTATTTAGCAATCGGTGCCAAAACTTCATCTTTACGGAACATCGCTGTGTACGGAACGTTAGTCTACATTACCCGAAAAATTCCCATACGGCAGACTTCATCTTTTTCGACGGGGGAAAAAGTTCCAGGGATTCACCTCCTTCGACCATCATCCTACACACAGGTGACTCTCACAATCCGGAGGGGGAGGGGCCGTGTGACTCGTTACGCTCTTCACTGCTCACAACTGAGTAGCAGTTGCACTTTCCTACTGCACTTTCCGTCTTTGACGACACGTAAAAACGTGGAACAGTATAGGAACTGCGGAACAGTATAACGGAAAATTTTAGTGGTTTTGAAACCGCAAATTTTCCAAACCGCAGTATACCTTAAAACCGGTTATCATCCCATGCGTAGTCTCTGATCAAATGCGCTCAAACCACTGTAGCTTAATGTAATCTATTAACTACGCACATCATAACGTTTTCGGCAAGTAGGCTATCCATATTATGACAAAATATTTTAATAAGACTGAATTTGTATTTAACCTGATCATGTTTAATAAAAATACATTTTAAGTTTAATTATAATGCTGCATGTCCACGATTATTCAAACAACGAAGAAGTTATACAGTGAGAAAAGAACATTTACATTACCAAAGAATAAAACTGAATTCAGTCTAGCTTGAGTGTAAGCATTCTTAAAAGCTATCAGCTATAATCAGTGTTGTCTGCAGTGTATGATGAATTAATGTCTTGCATTGCTTGTACATCTACACTTTGTTGTTTCTGATGTGAGAATTCGAGAGTGCACTGACCAAAACTTTTGCATATCAGCGATGTTAATATTTAGTAAAAACCCCTTAAATACTAGAAATATTAAAGAATAAATTCTCGAACTAAAATCAAAATTAGTTTGCATATAACTCTGTATTAATTTGTATGTTAATCTATAAGACTTTGTGCTGTTTAATATTAGGATTTTGTCAAAAATCCCCCACCATGGCCCCAGCACCCCAGCACCCCCCAGATAAAATATGTTCTCGCGACTATGCTTTAATACCAAATCAAGGTTTGTGGCTGTGACATCACGAAACTAAAGACTTGTGGGTTTAATAGGAAATATGTAAACGCAGAATATTGCTCTTGTTTGATATTCATCTTTCAAATACTTTGATGTATTTTATTAAGAACTTGCAGGCTTTTCTCATTGAGACAACACTTTCTTCACTGTCCAGTCCTGTAGTCTTCCCTGTTCTGTCCTATAGTCCCTAGTGTCCATTAAAGACATATTTCCAATAATAAACGTCCACAGGCTCTGACAGGCTTGTCCCTTCACTTAGACATTAGCCAGATGCCGTCAGACATCCCTGGTCAGTCAGCACTTTTATTTTGCTCCTGTGCTTGTGTATGTGCGCAAGCTCACTCGTTCATGTCTGGCCCATGTTGTAGTATGCACTCAACTCCTCAATATTATCTGGTTCTCCTTTCTAAAGTTTGACTCACACTTGTCTTCAAAAGCCATTAAGAACCCTACAGGACCTTCCCATTCACAAGCGAATGAGTGTAGTGTCTTGTTTTAACCCCATTTAAGGTCAGTATACTGCCCTGAAAACCTCCTCAACCTTGAGTAGACCTGTGCTGTAGTTACCTGATAAACATAACTACTCTGGTGACCCTGCCTGGAGAACGTTGCTAGGAGACCTGTAGCACACACATGTCCTTGGAACATGATGGTAGAGAATCACTACTTGGAGTGCTTTTTCAAAGCATAGACATTCAGCTATTAGTTGTAGACCCCATTGAAAAATTAAATCTTGAATTAGTCTGGTTTTGAGGTTGACGGAAAAAAATTCTTCTTTTAATTTTATATATATTTTTTTCATTACTGAATGTAATTTTTTAAAGACAAGTAGCCTACTGCTCTGAGGTCTCGAAAAGTAGAGTAGATGTTTCTGCAGTGGCTCGGACAGGTTTCAGCAGAACATGGTTCATTTTACACATGGTTTATTAATAAACGAGAATTATTGAGGGCTATGAATTAAACAGTTTCTTACCTGCCAGTCAGATATCTCACCATCTAATTTTTTAATTTTCTTATTTCAGTGAATTTGACACGTGAGATTAGGGGTGGGCAATATGGAAAAAATATATCACGTTTTTTTTTTTTTTTTTTAGAAATATCACGATTCACGACTTTATCACGATTCTTTGTCATGTTGGTTTTACTATTTTGCAAGTTGTCTGAGCATTACAGCCAAACTCATTTCCCTATTATAAAGACAAAACCTTTCAAGGTAACAAAAAAAAAAAAGTGGCAGATATTTAGGTCAAAGTGGGCGAAGATAAAAATCTTTTGTTATTTTTAATAACAAAAACAAAATGATGACAAAGATACACATAATATACAAATAAAACAAACAGTGCTTTATTTTCAGTTACAATTGGTGTATTTAGCAGGAGCATTCATGAAATTGAACGAACAAATATAAAAACAAAACACTTTATAGACTGATTCCTAAAGCAACTGTATTAAAGTTCTTCAGTCAAGAGCAGTGAGTGATTTTTCTCTGTTTTGTTGTTTTATTAACGTTAAACGAATGTTTCACCCAAAAATAAAAATTGTCATCTGTCTGTCAATTGTCAGTGTTATTTTTATACCACCATTTACTCACTCAAAAGTTGTCTTAAATCTGAATGAGTTTCTTTCTTCTTCTGAACATAAATGCTATTTTGAGGAACGTGGAAAACCAAACAGTTGCTGGTCCAGTTTTTTTCCTACTATCAAATTGTGGACCAGCAACTGTTGGTTACCCACATTCTTCAAAATATATTTTTGTGTTCAGCACAAGAAAGAAATTAATACAGGTTTGGGACAACGTGACATTGAGTAAATACAGTTGGCTGCATGTTTAATAGGCCTACTGTCCCTTTAAGACTCTAATATACAGGCACGCATCCGTTTTTCTCTCAACTGTTTACTTTCATTTTAGACACAACCAATTGAGCCTATATGTAAACCTTGTGTGTTTTGACAGTATTGGCGCCAAAGATAACTTAGTTCAGTAATCAGGCGCTGTTTGACAGGCTTTTGCGCGCGCTTCTGGTGTGTGTGCTCAGAGAAAGCGCACGTCGTGAATGAAACATTTAAAAGCACACGCAAATAATGTACTTTTGTGATTGCGAATAAGTGCAGTGTTCCGTGAGAGTAACTCTACCGCTGAGTTAACAGTATATGACGGCGGCACCAGAACTGCAGCTGATAGAATGTGCGCTGTAGCACGATACTACGATATTTCTTCAAAAGCAGATCGTGGAGACATTTTTTATCATCCACGATCAAAAATCATCATATCGCACACCCCTACATGAGACAAATAAACAGGCAAATTTAAAGGGGAACTGTTGTTTTTTTTTTTAACTGTACTATTTTATTATTTTGCTTAAATATTCTAAAAGCAATTATTATAGTATTACACTATAATAATTCAATTTCTATTAACAAGGCACTCTTTTTATAATAATATTGCACTTAATGTTCTCAAGAAATGTAATTTCTTTCTAATTAGCTTACTTTTAGACTGAACAGAAACTATTTGATGTTTAGTGAGAGTGGGCACCCACAGAGAGGAAAAGATGTTGAGCAGGTATGGCCTGAAGGCATGCTATGAAGCAGTGAGAGATTTATTTGAGATACCCCTTGATTCGTCTTTGTGTAATCTAAGGAGAGACGAGCTGCTGAGTTATGGCCTCAGGCCACCCTCTCTACTCTGCTCTGCAGCAGTGCTGTCTAATCCAACAAGCAAAGCCTCTCAAAACGAAACGCTGATATTGACTGCAACCTCACCTGCGACTCAAAGCTTTGCATTTCGTAGTGTGTTTCTCCTCCTCTCAACACAACATTCCCCCTGGTGCTGTCCTTCTAAATAAGGGACTGAGCTTTGGAGTAAAATCACACTCCAAGCACCTGTGTTCGCGTGTGTGTGGATGCTGTATGCCCTCCATCTAACAGAAAGGACATGCTACCCGTATGAATATTCAGGCCTCTGCTTCATAAATATTTTAGGATGCAAGACTCGTACCTGAGACGGCAGGTGACACCTACTCCTGTTACATTACAACATTCTGATCCCGGGTGCCACTCTCTCTCTCACCTGTTTTTATCGCCGCCTTTTTCAATTTGGAGAGTAAGTGGGCCATTACGTTGGGCCGATCACATTCCATTAGACCTGGTGATTATGATAAATAACCAAGGTTGCAAGGTGTTTTTTTTTTTTTTTTGGTCACTCTAGTTTCAATTGGAGACTTGCTATTCATGCATGGATCATCACTCACACATGCTGAAATAGTAACGCGGGAACAGAGGGGAGTTAAAAGAGACTGTAAAGAGATTCAAACAGAAAGGAGAGACGGGAGCAGAGGTTAAAGTCATGGATGAGTGTATGAGTGGGAGTTTAGAAGAGGATGGAAGGAAGAAAGGGTGATAATTGTAAGTATATCATGTGAGACGAAGAGACACATGAAACGAGGAATCGAAAGGGATAATGGAAGAGAATGGAATCTTATTTCAGAGGGATTTGGCAGGGTTGAGGGTTAAGTATGTAAAGGCTAGCAGGAGTTTTTTTTTCTTTTCTTTTTTTCTGCTCTCTCTTTCAGGGATGTGTGAATCACTGTGAAGCTCAGATCATAGCCAAGCAGTCTTGGGCTGGGATTTACACTTCTCTCCTCCCACTGTTCTGATAAACCTTCAATAAACACAAGGTCATGAAACTCGTTCTGTGTCTCTCCATCCATCACACATCAGCTCCTCCTTGTTTTCTCAGCAGTGATAAGGAGGACCTGTAGTGCATCCATCATTGTGTCCCTCGGCTCACCCTTCAGTAATGCTTATATCCCATAATGAGTCTTAATGCAGACACATGACTAATAAACTCCCATCTGTGATTGAGACAGAAATGTCTTCATCTCTATTAGACCTTTTGATACCATGATTGATGACGTCTTGTGGTACGATTCAATCTCCTGATAGCGCACTGTGAAGTGGACTTCAAAGGATATACAGCCATCTTGAAGGGATTGTTCACTCAAAAATAAAAATTGTCTAGACCACAAAATGTAATATTTTGAATAATGTTTAAATTGTTTTCATCCATACTCTGAAAGGTAGTCAGCAAAACAACATTGGATTTAACTGAAAGTATGGACATTTTTCTAACTATATTCTTATGTGTCTTGAAACAACATATGGATGAGTAAATGAAGATAGAATCTTCAATTTTGGGTGTAAACAGCAGATAGTGTTCATTTGTAAAGATACACCTATTGGTATAAAAATAGAAAAATATTATTCATAAAGACATAGCTGACATATTGGAACTGAGAAATGAGTTTGATCCATCTGGTGTTGACATAATAATGAGTACTCTAAAATTGAACTGATTTATTGAGGAATTGGCTGACTATTGATATGGTTCATTCACTTTCTCTTCTTTTTCCTTCCTTGTCTCTTTTCAAATTAATTTCATCTAAAGTAATGAAGTGTCTTTAATAGGGGTTGACCAATATGTGATTTTCAGGGCCGATACCGATTATTACAGGCCAAGTGGACCGATAACTGATATTTTTAACCGATATATTATGTCCGATGAAAAAATGAAAATTAATGTCAAAATTAAGAATAACAAGGGCTCTGACAAAAACTGCCTTCCCTGGTGTTGATTGCACTTCTTACTCTTGTCATCCTCTCCATGCATCCATCTACAATAAGGGTAATATAAAGAGAGAGTTAAAAGTGGGGCCACTGCATGCTTCATGATTAAGCCTATGAATACTGTACTACAGCTAAACAGCTTGGGGAAATGTAAGTATTTGGCTTCAATAATTTACATGTTAGAAATGTATGTGTAATAGCATAACCTCTCATAATTATAATATAATAAGTGTAAATAATTAAATTGCCTTCATAGCTCCATTATAGAAGTTGTGAAGAAGACTGCAACTATTTTAATTAAACTATAACACTAATAGCCTGTTATAGGCACACTTGGTTCAATAGCATATTGAAATATCACAATTTATGTCGTCCTAATCTACAGTTTATGTCGTCCTTTAATTTACAGTGCAGTGCAAATGAAGCCATAAAACATTAACTCTCATTTGATTAAAAGATAACTGAAATTAAACTCAATTTTTTGGCAAACAAATGGGTTTACCATTAAAGTTAAAACATGGATGAAATAGCGTATTGTGTGATTATTCTTTTAAACAAAAGTTGTTGTAGTAGTAGTAGTAGTAGTAGTAGTAGTAGTAGTAGATAAACCGAACTTTTATTTTGACGGGTTGCCATGAGGACCTCTTAAGTTTCTGTATAGCCTATGTATATGATATGACGATCGTTTTACTCAAATTAAACGGTCAAATGCTCATGAAGCAACTCTCAGAGCAGTTCTGGGGATGTTGTTCATGTATTTATGTCCTCATTTAGTGAGACGGCAGATGCTGAAAACACCGAGCGTCGTGCACTTCAGTGTGTGTGTGTGTGTGTGTATAATCAAATGGCGCGTCTGTGCCATTCACGCAGAACATGCAGAATTCATATTTAAATAGTCTTTTTGCAGCTTAATATTTACAGATACTAGTCCATAGCGCGAGTCGATTTAAGTGTACTGACCTACTTTTGATTAATTCATCCAAACTTTGACGAACTCCGTGACTCCGCGTTATACAGTAAATTCCCTTTATATGACTGGATTCCGCGATTCCGTCTGCGCTTTCATCGCGGAAACCATAAATAGATAATATTGAGGTGTTTTGCAACTTCAGTGTAGTGGATTGTGATTTATTGCAACTTGAGCAACGTCTGCTGCTGCCTTTGAGAGACAACTGATGCGTGATGATCACTGAAACTGTAGCAAGCGCTTTCAGTTGGTCACTCGTGACTCGTGACTCCCAACAAATCAGATGCGCGGTGGGCGGAGACTGCTCTAGGTGGTGAGTTCTGACAGGCTGCATCAGAGCCAAATAGCGCGTTTCAAAATTAAATAATTTTTATCGGCACATCGGTTTTGAAAATGACTGATACCGATAATCATAAAAATACTTAATATCGGCGCCGATAATCGGTCGACCCCTAGTCTTTAATATTTCAAATAAATGCTGATCTTTTAAACTTTACATTCAAAGAATGCTAGAAAAAAACTTTTGAAGGTAGTGTCAACCAAATGGGCCACCAGATGTACTTTAATATAAGACAAGCAATGGTGGAATTACTGGTAATATATGTATTAGTTATCTTACTCCATTGTGTCTTCTTAAACACAAAGATGACGTCTGTCAGAATTACTTGGAATGTAGCTCCTGTCCTTCCTGTTTAGAGATTGCTAGGCTGGGTTAACATGATCCTTTGTGCCCTCCCGGTCTTCCGAGGACAGTGTTTGTGTGCGGTGCACTTAGCTCTTGTATTATATCTTAGATAATCAGCATGTTTCAGCATTTATTCACAAAGTAGACCGTCATGCAGCAGTTTTTCCTAATCCAAAAACACATTTGCTCTTTAATCTAAATTGGTGGGAGAAAACATTCAGCTTCTAATGCATGGTGTATAGGCTTATGTGTTTGTGTTTTGTGTGGGAGAGAGTGGTCAGGCTCCAGTGTGAGATTATATTTGCCTTCGAGACTGTGTGTGTGTTTATGCCTGCCAGCTTGACATCAGTATGTCTGTGTGAAGATGTATGCAGTCTTGGTGCAGTCACAGAGTGTTTGTGAGTGAGTAAGAGAGACTTCACTATGCAGGAGTCATGTCAACTGGGATTTACTTTAGCAGGTCTTCTACTCAGAAACTTCATACGTGCCAGTACTGTTGTCTCTTTCTGTCTCTCTCTCTCTCTCTCACACACACTGGAAAAATAAAGTTTGTTATCAGTCTGCTTAAGAATCAGCTGGAGCGGAAAATCAAATATTGGCACTTTATGCCTACTCAGATTAGCCTATTAAATCTACCTCATCCCTGGTCCAGCCTTAGCCGAGCTCAAAGCCAGTTAAACATCGCCAAATTCAGAGATGGTTTTAAAGCTTCTAGATAGATGCAAGAAGTCCGTTCCAGCTCTCTACGATTAGATTATACTCTAGATTGGGGAAATTTAATCATGTATAGTACAAGACCTTTGTCACTCTGTTTTATGTTATCGAAGAGATTTAGTTCCTCCAGAAATAAGGGAAGTAAGATATAAAGCAGCTGTGTAGGAACTAGGAACCAATTTTAGGCATTTTATCTCATTGAGAAACATTACGCATTATCGACTGCCAGTGCGTGAGAGAAAAAGCAAATTTGCACAGACTGGAAAAGTAAAAAATGGAATGTCCTTGTCTCATATCATCCCCTATCTGTACACGCACACACACACACACACACACACACACACACACACACACACACACACACACACGCTTCCTCTGGCATTAGCATTCAAGTCAACCCCACTCTAATGTTAAGGCAAATTGTAATCTGTTCCTACATATGTAAATGACCCTTGTGTGGAGGAAAAAGTGATTCGTTTTCCCTAGATAATCATTAGTATGCACAATTTCCTTTTTTATGTGCCATTTTCTCGGCATGAGGGAGGATTCATGTTGCAATCTTTACACTTAGCCTGTGGTGCTCATATGCAACATTTTGTAATATTTTACAAATAACCTTTTGGGCTCTAGTATTTCTGATAAATCAACCATCTAGTGCTCATCTTTACTCAAACAAACTGTTTAATTACAGCCTTTATGTTAATTTCCTACGTTCTGCTTCTGGAGCTATGATTAGACACAGTGAGTGTGCATGAATGTGAAATGAGTTTAAATGCTTTAAAGAGGGAACAAGGAAGTCAGTGTGTTTCAGTGCAAATATTTGCACTTCTCATGTGATGTTGGGAAACAAAGGCAAAATGGCATCAGCAAGGCCCACCTGCTGAGTATAACCTTGAATGTAGGTGTCAACAGCTTGTCTCTATGTACAGCCTGACCTTGTCATTGCAGTGGGTTTTGGATGTAGGCGTTAACATCCTCAGGGTTGTGGTGATCAGGGGTCTAATCACCAGTTTCTTGAGCAGTTTCGCATATAGGCGTTGTTTACATGTTGTATTAAGTAGAGGTCGACCGATAGTGGATTTTACCGATACCGATAGCTAGGTTGGACCACACTGGCCGATACGGATTAATCAACCGATAGTTTCCAAAATGGATACTGAAAGAGAGCTAGTGCTTTACTATTTAAAAAAAAAAAAAAAAAGAAGCAGCAACAGTACTGAACCATACTTTGTAAATTAATAAAAATATTAATATTATTTACTATATTGATCATTAAAGTTATTTCATAATTTGCTAATGTTAAAAGAAGAAACTTTAAAATGTAAAAATATAGCCTATTAGTAGCTAATAGTGAATGTTGAAATGAAAACACTCTAACAAGGAACAATACTTCTACAGTTTTCATTAATGCTACGAATGGACTTTTATTGTTAAATGTTACCATTTAATTTCAACAGTCATGCTTAAAGATGGCCATGTTTAAATATCTACACAAGGCCATAGCATTAAAATTACATACATATGGATATTGTATGTGTACTCACACACTTTATTTGCTTCTATTTTTTAACACCTGATAATTATCTAATCAAAAAAAAAAAAAAAAGTTAGTCGCACAGCGCTGCGTCTAGGAGAACTCAGAGGTATCACACACACACACCAGACGCTTTGCGTTCAGATCAAGTGGCGGTCTAAAACAATTTATTTAAATCACCAAACGGACATAAGTTTGCTTCAAGAATGAACAATGTGGCATAAATGAGTTTGAAGTTCGGTGTTTAAAAAAACAGCAAGTGGAAAGAGAGAGCGCGATCTATTACAGCTCTCTACATGAAGCATACCGACTTTATTAGAGCCACAGAAAGACAAACGTTTTGCTGAAAAATGCACAATACATAATTTATAGCCTAGGGTGAAGTCATTATATACATTCACAACGATTTGGGACAAATATAATGTAATTTAATAGAAAACTATGTGAATGGCGTTCTTTTCCGCGGCAGGCTTTTCTGTCGGCTGTATTTAAATGCGAGTCTGGAGTTTCCCGCTCTGTGCAGCGCTCAGTGTCACGTGTCAAAATAAACAACACGTGCTGTCAGTAATTTCCGCCTCTAGAGGCCTCTCTCGTACTGTATAATGACCCCTCTCAGCCACTCCAGCAATGGTTGCAAACCGGAAAACTATCGGCATGGATTTTTGCCGATAACCGATAGTTGTGGCAATCAACTATCGGTGCCGATTAATCGGTTTTGCTTAATACCTCTAGTATTAAGGTGTGTATTTGTTAATCTAATCATGGGTGGACTATGCAGGTGTAAATGGGATCACACACATCGTCACACACACTATAACAAGCACAATACAAAGTTTTGTATACAAGTGTAATAATAGTAACAAATTGCTAATTATTTTATTTAGACTATATACGTCTGTGCTAATTTACAAATGACCTCAAACACAATACACAGCGTTTCCTTTAGATTGGCAGGTTTGAGTGCAGGAAAATATAGTTTATTCTGCAATATTATTTCGTGTTGAACGATTTCCTTTTTTGGAAACCATATACTGCATCGGCGATCTGGAATCATTTCCATTCATGCCACCCATCCGCATTTGTACAAGTGTCTTCAAGTTCACGTGATCGCAAACACTTGGCTGGTCAGGTTTGTATTGGTGAGGCTTTCTCCAAATTGGCCAAATACGAACGAGACAGCATGTGAACGAGACACTTTGACAAAAGTGATGTAGAGTAGGGATGGCTCGATACCATAATTTTGGCTTGATACGATACCAGAATGTAATACCTCGGTATCGATACCATAGGTGACAAATAACCAGCCTCAAAAGATAAGTGAATTGAAAACAATTTTATTAAAATAATAATTATAAAAACAGATTCATATCTTAATAACTTTGTATCAAACTGTAACAGAAAACCTACCAGGAACATAGGTTACATTTTGACGACAAAAAAAATACAACTGAAGTAACCCAATTAATGTTTTTTGTGAAGTGTATTGTGAAATGTTATTCTGACAGTCAAAGTAATATTCAAAATCACTTTATTTCTCTCTCTCTCAGATTGTTTTCAGATTTCAGACTCGGATAGCCAAAGAAAAAGCATTAAATATAAATCTCATCAGAAACATTACCTTCATATTATTGATACTAAAATTAATATAGCAAAACACTTAATTCATTTCAAATTTAATTAATATTCGATTGTATGAAATGTAAGTGCATATATTACGTGACCAAAACTTCACTGGTTCTAGCGTGTCACACATGCACATTTGAGCTTAGTGTATCACATCTGTATGTACGTTGATAAGTTGTAAATAAAAGTTCAAATTAAATCTGAATTTATGAATGACGCACTCACCTGTCGATCTCTTTCTCTGAAAAGATCAGGATGAGCAAGCGACAAATGCTTAAAGGTTTGATGTGTTGCTTCCTGTGGCAACACATGATTTATAGCAATGCTTGCGTACGCAGTAAGGTCAGTTCATTTACCTTTGTCATCTGTTTTGTATGCAAAGTAATGTCATATTTCACTTCTACTGTTCTCTTTATTCATTTCGGGTGCGTTGAAGAGTTTCATCTGTTTGATCCATCGCGTTGTTTTGTCACATTTGCAGATTGCGCAACAATTTGGGAAGCACTGCCACCTACAGGTGCACTTCGCAACAGCAGCGTATGAAATACCAAATTGAGCAAAATTATGATATCGTATCATTTGAAATATAACGTATACCGGTATTTTTCCAGTAACAGTATACCGCGCATCCCTAATGTAGAGTCTGAAAGCAGGGGTCTAGATAAAATCCGATCACAGCTGGAGACGCATTTAAAATGCATGTGTCAACACAGGGTTTAAACTGTAATGTGTCTCGGATGACCACTTGTGATCGGATGACTGACAGTTACAATGCATTTTAATTCCATCATTTTGTTTCTTCTGCTTTCGTTTTTTTTTTTTTCTTCTTTACTACTTACCTTTTGCATACTGATGCATTTATTTTCAGTGCATGTCAGTAAATGTATGTGCAACAGCGTTTTGCTCAAAGCCACTGGACATTAAAGAGCGCTTTAATGAAGGAGACCGATATCGAGATTCAGAGGGGGGAAAAAAATCTGAGATAAAGAGAAAAAAACGTGTAATTGACTGCAGAACACATTGTTTCCCTGGAGACTGCCTCTGGATATAATGAGCTGTGTTTTCATGGTACTTGGCAAACAGTAACGTTTGAAGTGGAGTTTGTTCTTTTGTGAACAAATAAAACCTATTTTACCCATGCAGTGGTAGTTATGAAGTTTAACCTAGTTTTTAAATCCTTTATGCTGAAATCTGTGTCTCAGGTTTGCCTGTTTTAAGTGAGCCTTTTGCATATACAGTAAAGTGTGTGTGTGACGCCAGTATAAAGCTGCTGTGTATGGTTTCTGCTACTGTAGAAGTTCCTCTGAAAAAATGCTTTATGGCAGCCAGCTGTTAAGTGTCTTAATGGATTCATGTTTAATTCATGGCCACATCACAAGGCCATCATTTCTCGGTGTCGTTCTCTCATCCCTTTCTATCCCATGTGCTAGTATCAGAAGGAATTTTTTTTTTTTTTTTTGCCATCTCGGTTTCATCTCTCTTTTAGAGCACACTCTTTTTCTCTCTTTTCCCCCCTCCCTTTTTATTCTGTATAAAGTGATGCATTTAGGCAGCACTAGGTGTTCTGTAATCCTCAGATTTACTGTTTTTCTTTGGTGTGCTTTCATGTGACACAAATACTAGGGATGCAACGATACCATTTTTTTCAGAATCGATCCGATTCGATGCCGAACATTCTGAGTATCTGCCGATACCGATCCAATCTGATACCAGCGCAGTTTTTTTATAAATCAATGTAGAATTTCTATTCTTCTGTGTGTTGACCTGATGGTTACTCTTTTGTGTGTTAAACACGACCTACTACATATATATAACTTCATTTTAATGAAACATAACAAATGGAAAAAATATATAATTATAATCTATGAAAAAAATACTATTATAAACTAGGTTAGTGGATAATTTAGCAGCAAAAGATACTCTAGAAAAATCATGGGTGCACAATTTTATAAAACCTAGTGAAACGTTTTTATTTACAAATAAAAGTGAACCAGTATAGGACTAAATCTGGTAAAATGGTACACATTGCTCTTTGTATTGTTGTAAAATACATTCATGAAAAAACTAGGGCTGCAACTAACGATTATTTTAATAATCGATTAATCTGTCGATTATTTTTTCGATTAATCGATGAATCGGATTAAAAAAAAAAAAAAGCATTCATTTCCAACCCTTTATTCAAAAACAGAACTAAAATCTTTAGAAAGTGCACAAACATGTTGCTCCTTGAACATCCCTGAGCTGTTATAATAATAATAAAATAAAAATGGACTAACACAAAAAACATACACATGTATGCTTTACATCTGGGAGTGCAAAAATTAAATAATTTAACAACACTGCGTCGTTAGCGTTGGTATTGTATCAGACACCTGCACTTAACATTATATGAAAATCAAGCTCAAATGGAGTTAATAATGTTTTTGACCAGAGAATGACGGAGATGGAGTGTTTTGTCTGTCGTTAGAACGGCTGTAACTGTTATGCAGTGCATAAGTGCATTAAGTGCATTATGCTTTCATCAACTTTTACAGGTTATATAACTTTGATTGTAGCTATATGGGCGCTTAGTTTTTTCTTGTTGTTTAATACACTTGGCCAAAATCTCAAATTAAGCGCTTATGCACATAATGCACAGGATATTTAAAACGTATATAGACAGCAAATAACTAATTCTTCTCCACTCTTCAAACACACAAAAACATTATCCTTTACTGACATAGTGTTTGAGTAAAGAAAACGCTGTACTATTCAAACACCAATTATTTATTCACCCTTGCATTGCGAAAAAGCAGAGATCTCATCTTCTCCAGGCTGTGCGCGGCGCGTCAATCTGAACGGAGGCGGGGTGAAGTTACGAGGTCTCGCTGAGAGCTCGATGATCCAATGGCGTTACAGTTTTACTGACAAGTTTTTAATGCTTATCATTGGTTTACTATTTTTAAAACTCTCTGATTTAAAATAATAAAAACGAATTATAAGCGACTCAAGTTTGGATAATTTTTCACAGCACCTGACTGGGCTAGGGTATGGCAACTGCCATACTCTGCCATACATAACGCCGCCCTGCTCCCACACCTTGGATGACTTGGGTCGCACGGATTTCTCTGCCTCCGCCATGTATCTTTCCTCTACCTCCGCTCGTTTTTTTTTTTTTTTTTTTTTTTACTTTTTGTTTTTTATTTATGAGGCGCCAAACTCTGCTAGCATCCGTGTGAGAGAGACAGTGTGTTCACTCCGCTCCGCTCAATTAAAGTTTTTTTTTAATAATCAAAGCGTCTCGCGTCGCGCGACACAACGAATCGATTATGAAATTCGTTGCCAACGCTTTTAGTAATCGATTTTATCGATTTAATCGATTCGTTGTTGCAGCCCTAGAAAAAACAAGCAAATACGTTCATATATAAATATATACTATAAATTAAAAGACATTTCTTGTAAATCTACAGCATAGTAATGAAGGCAGCAACATATGATAGATAGGACAGAACAAGAAATAGTAAAATAAATTACTATTAATAATCTTTCATTGCGCAAAAGTATTATTATACAAAAGGCTCCAATGCAGAGCGGCACAATGTGCTTATGCGCATCCCGAGCGCAGAATGATGCGCTTGAAGCAACACGGAGTCACAGCGCGCCGGCTGCACAGCCCTCCGAGTCCGCACAGAAAAGTTCAAAGTACAAAGGGAAAAGATATTGATGTGTAGTGTATTAAATCTGTGCGTTAGTTTATTAAGCCTTTTCTTTTAACAGTTTTAAACCTCAGTTACTGTGCGCTCTTGAAGAGAGTTTGACTGTAGTAACCGAACGTGACACACAGTTTGATTGCTGAATGGAGGATGACAGACAGCCGCAGCGGAGAGAAGTGTTTACCTGAACTTGAATTTAACGACTTGAAGATTAATCTGTACTTCAGATTAAACTATGCAACAGCTTCAGAACACTTGAAATATAGTGCACGAAAACTTTATGGTGCCTTTATAATGTGTTTGTGCCTTTCGTGGGGCTCAACAGTGACACAGAATAGTATACGCACAATATCGGATTTGGAACGGTCTCGTCTCACCGTTACCCGATCCACAGAAAATGACTGTATCGGAGCTGATACCGATCCTGAGTATCGGATCGATGCATCCTAACATATACAAACACATATTTGAAATGTCCTTTGTTCACCCACAAAATCAGAACTTTGACATTTCACATCATTCTTTATAACGTTTACAATGATTTGACATTTACCTTAGCAAGATTCTCTAGAGCCTTCTAGCACATTGGAAAACCACATTGTTTGTATGTTTTGTAGTAGAAGGTTAATGATAATTTTTCCTCTCGTGCATCCTAAATAAAGCTTCCCTCAGAATATTTTTTGTCATTTGAGCGTATTCTAGCCATATGCATCTGTCCCACTTTCTTTACTGGTGAGAATATGAATTTCTTCAGCGTCATAGAAACGTCCTCGTGTACTTTTTTTGCGTGCTGAAGCCTTAAGCTTTTCAGGCCTTCAAAATAAAAACTTTTTTTTTTTCTTTTTTTTTTTTTAATGCTCTCAGCTACAATGTTGAATATTTCAAATGAAATGTCAGGTTTGATTTCTGTAAAATCGAATTCATCAGATACGTTTGTTACCATATAGTGTTCTGACATGTCATTTTTGCAAATCCATGCTGTCGTTCTGCTTGACTTGTTTATTCAATATGCTTTGCAGCATGATTTAAATGAAGATTAATACTGGGTCTGTTTCTGCTGCACACATCCTACCTATTGTGTTTTAAAAAGGTTCCATGTTAATTGGGATTTGAGTAAACTTTTTTTCAGCTTTTGATGTATTTTAGGTTTTTATTTTAACCTTGATCAAATAAGAAGTTGGTATATGACCACTTTGGTGTTTTGGCTCTGAACACAAGTTTTCTCTGATTCTTTGATTGAGATTTCTTGCTGAGAGTGAAAGCCTGTTATCTGAGATCAGACACTTTCATTGGGATTACTGAGCTGAGCTGCCTGTCTGACCCTGGATGATCTTTAAACTGAGAGACAGCTGTCTGTCTGTTTGACCACTTTTGACTTAACCTTTTTAGATGCAAGGCCGAGAAGCTTCTAGTGTGTTTGTATCGTTGTGTGTGTGTGTGTGCAAATGGACATGCATGTTGTGTGGGCTTATTGGCTTTCAAAGCACTTTATTGGGCAGTTGAGGTTGAAAAGCAAGTTCCTTTTTTTTTAGGAATATTTCTAGATTCGGTGACTTTTATTTGATGAATTCATGTTCTGTAATTG
The DNA here is from genome assembly GCF_012432095.1 of Onychostoma macrolepis. Taxonomy (NCBI): domain Eukaryota; kingdom Metazoa; phylum Chordata; class Actinopteri; order Cypriniformes; family Cyprinidae; genus Onychostoma; species Onychostoma macrolepis. The sequence continues at coordinate 11,027,314 of NC_081164.1, read as the reverse complement.
TCAAATATACAGGTTTCATTTCATAGAAATAAAATTTTGGTTCTCTAGAGAGTGTAATCTATTTTTAGAATGTAATATTGACTGTGAAAAGGTCATCTGTGTGTTTTCTGGTCTGGTGAATGTGGCTTTGTTAAACAAACATGTCTAGGTGTGAGCCGAATGCTAGTACTGATGTGAGCCAGAATCTACCCAGAAGGCTTCCACCGCTACACTGTCCTCATAATGCCCTCCAAACATCAACTAAATCAAATGCAGTGTTTTTTATGTAACAACAAACTAGATTTTCTTTCCTCTTTCAAAGCATTAAAACAATATGGATCACAAGGAGTATGTTAGATCCGACGGTTGTTTATGTATTTGGAAATTATGCTTCCCCACAAAAGCTTAGAGACTACAAGAGTCTCAAGTCCAAAAATAATTGTTCTGCCAGATATTCTTAGATAAGTCATTTTATGTAGCAACTGCCTCAAATGGAGCTGCATTTAATTAATGATATAATTAAAAGAGGTGTGGTGGAGGATGACTAGCTGTTGTTAACAACAACTGGGAAATGGCAAAAGAAAAACAGGCGCACATGAATCTCTGCATTTGCAGTAGCAGGAAGTTCCCCCTCTGTAATGTTACTTATTCTTTGATTGGTTAAGAGAGACCTTTGAATTCAAAACAAAGGCAAAGTGAATTTCATGCACTATGAACCATTTGCAACTTGATTGGTTCATTGCATCGGAGCTCATCGGTCAGTCGGGCCATCTGATCATTCTGATTGGCTGTTCAGCTGGCGAACCAGTGCACAAGAAAAGTGCAGAACAGACATACTACTTGGCCGTCGGGTCTCGAGCGTGAGCAGACCCCACAGTCTGCTTTCATCGGCACTAGTTCGTCGGCATTGACTTGGTGTGTACCAGGTTTATGGTGCCACACAATGTGTCTTGTGTGATGCATATTCAGTGCTTTTTAAAGCAGACCTTGCTGCTATATCACATTCATACACTCATACACATCCAGTGGCAAGTGTTAGTGCAGTTTTGCACTTTTTATCGCTACAGTCCAGGTTCTCCACTCTCTCCTCTCGCTCTCCTGATAATAGGGCCATTTTTATAATCGAAACAATTCAAAGAGCTTCCTTTTTTCTTTTTTTTTTAATCCCCAGGTAAAGCTTCTTTTTTTTTCTGTAAACAATTTTATGGATTGATCATAAAATATTTTGCTGTGTGGAAATGGCATCTACTTTAATGTTTGATATTCAGAGTCTCTTTCTCTCTTCCTCTTTTCATCTGTCTTTTCCTCAGTAATAGACCCTGACACACTTGCTGAGCCTGAGGGAGCAAAGCAAACAGAGGTGCGCTCAACACACCTGCTGGTTTGTTTTTCTTGCTGGTGTGTAATGCTTGAGATTGCTCTCATCATATTGAGACTATGTTCACTGCAGAGATGAGGTCCATACAGATTGGCCTAAGTGGAGTCGGCACAGTGTGTTATCAGCAGGGCTGGGTGTGATCTGATAGTGACTAAAGTCCTATCTTTACTGTCCTGCTGTCTCTTTCATAAAGAACACCAGCAACAGCTGAAGTCTGCGTTTTGTAGCCAGGCAACAGATTTAGACTGAACAACAGCTCTATAATGTTTTAGATTAATATACCATTCCCTAGAAGAGATACTTTGTTTGTTTGTTTTTTTTTTTGTTTTGTTTTTTGTTCTTGCACCAAAACAACAAAACTAGAATGCTCTCATTGAAATCAAGAAATTTTCACTGATTTATGTATGGAACTTTATAGTTTTGTGTCGCCTACACTAAATTGATTATAGAGTGCATCAGTCAGGTTCCAAAAGTAAAAATTCCATTAAATTTCTCCATAGGTTTTTTTTTTTGATAGCTTATAAACCTTTAGAAACGGACCTACTGTAAGCTATCAGGTTGTTAATCAATGGCATATGCTTTTGTTAAAGGCTATTAGATTAATTAGAACACATTTTTAACAGCAGAATTCCTAGTGAAAACATTACCAATCAGAGAATTGAGGCAAGAAAATTGTGCCAAAACAGCTCTCGTTGACCATCATGAAGCACTGTAAAATATGTAAATTAATTAAATCTTATTGCTAAATAGTCAACTTTAAATCAATAGTTTTATTTCTCAGTGGTTTTTAATTTGTCATTCACAATGCTTTATAGCTTTGTCTTTTAGTCTTAAGGTTTTTTCATATTCATTATCCTAATAATTCGCCACACACCGAAACCTTGCACACTGAGTCCGATGCATATTAATTAATCCGTTGCGGGGGAAAAATTCGCAAAACGGTACTAAATGGAGTCTTCAACCAGTGAGGATGATTTTGCTGTCTTCTCGCCTCTTAAAAAGAGAAAAAGAAAATTTATATTGGGTCTGTCCAATCCTGAGATATAGAGAGAAAGGAGAGTTCCCCCTCCTTAAGGAGCAGTGGGATTATCACGGGCGATTCAAAGTTTACTTCAGGATGTTAGTGGCTCAGTTTGATGCTAGCGATACTAGAGCCACATATTTAAAAGACCACCAATTTCTGTGAACTTGTGTGCAAGGATCTTTACAGTGCTTTGTGCCGCATGACAAAGTGGATGAACTTGACAATTGCCATTCTGGATTTTGGCGTTCGCTTGTACGGTGGCTCTGAATTAGGGATGTGCGCTACGACTAATTTGACTGTTCTTTAAATGGAAGTTTTGTGTCCGACTACTCTAAAAGCTAGAAACCCCCAAAAGATGGCAAAAGAAAAAAAACTGTGCGTGTCTCAGCCTCAGACGTCACGACCACGGAACGTTGGCTAAACGTCTGATGCATATGGCACACAAAAGTGGAAACGATTCAGGAGTTTCAAAGTCGTCATCGGATTGGTTGAATTATACAGGATTTCCTGGGAGATGTGTGTCTCGTGTTCTTTAACGCTTCGCCTGGAAACAAAAATTCCATGGTGCCAAACCCCCTCACGAAAGAAAAAAGCCATCGTGTTTACAACTGTGATGACACAAATGCTTATCAGGATCAAAAAAACTGAAATATTTAAAGTTCGCGGCATAGAATCTTTAAAATACGTCCGAGAGTTTTGCACACCAGTCTGTTATTGTGGTGACATTTCCACGCCCCGAAACTTTACACTGAACAAAACAAACTGTGATTGGTTGTTTGACATGCCGGTCAAACGGCATCATGGGTGGGCCTTGGCCATTGAAAGCTACTGTAGATTCCAGACCCACAGCCGTCAGTCTGAAGGTATGGCTATGCGAGACTAGTGTCTATATAACAGCCTACACTTGAAATACTTAATCTTTGAATCACACTGTCAAATCTCTCAATGAATTCTGCTAAAAATGGTCACGATTATGCTTGTCTCGCGTTATCATCATTTAATTTTTAGGTGGTCGTTAAACAGGAAAAAAAGGAAGAGCATACACTCAACACAAACCAGTGCATAGCTTGTTTATTCAGATCGGCTGGACTGGAGCAATGCAGAAATGGAAAATCAATCAATAGATTAACAGAATTCTTCATTTTCATACAACGTTAGCCAACATATTAAAACACAAGTCAAAAACAATAGGAAAGTTTATCAAGGAATAGCATTAAAACGGCTTTTAAAAATGTACTTTGTGTTGGCTATATTGTCTAAAAACAAATCAATGCTCGTTGTACTTAGACCATGCACATTTGTTAAGTGAGTTAAACATGTTAATGTGGTCTGACGAAAGATGGGACTAGAGACTATTCTGCACTAGGCATGGGACGATAACCAGTTTCAAAGTATACCACGGTTTGGAAAATTCACGGTTTCAAAACCACTAAAATTTTCTGTTATACCTTTCCTTGGTTTCCTTGTTTTTTACCCAGACATTTAAAAATAACACATTTTAGAGCTATAATCGCAATACTGTGATGCCGTGAAACCGTGATATTTTTATCTAAGGTTATCATACCGTCAGAATCTCATACCGGCCCATGCCTATTCTGCACTTGAAAAAAAAACTTGCGCTCAGCAGGAACTGAAGTCACAGGCACGCAGAGAGATACAAGCAAGCAGACGGTTTCAAAAAGAGCCTGGAAATCCCGCACCACCACCAAAGTGGGTCTTCATTTAGAGGAATAGACGGCACGGATGGGATCGCGGACCGCTGCAACGGGTTGTAGTGTATGACATGATTGACATTTGTTGGCTTTGGCTAGCCTCCAAGCTAACGCATACGTGCCTGTATTGAATATGATTACGCGTCGCTCCTGTAGAGTTATTGTGAGCCAATTTGACATTACACATTTTACACAACTTTTCCGCTTCCTTCTAATTCAAAATAATCCCAAACCTTGCTGGTCTTTCGCGTGGTCATTTTGAGTTCGCCGCAACTGACATGAAGAAAACGCATGCGAGGTCTGAGGTAAAAATGTAGTTTCCGCCCAGATACGCTTTTAAAAATATTTATACATTTAAATATTTTGACATGTATTCTTTTTCAAAAGTTTTATTTGAACTTATTTAAAATGTTTTAAATGTAACGTTAGAATGATGGTAATTTGAATTATAAAATGTTTTTTTTCTCATGTAATCGACTATTGTTTTCAGTGTCGACTAGCAGGAGCTGTACCGTCTAGTCGACTAGACCCGCACATCCCTAGTCTGAATTGTCAAAACTTGCTTGATATGGATGCGAAAAACGTAGAAAATCGAACCAGATCCAAAAAAATTTATGACGGACGAAAGTTTCGGAGGCAGTGTGTAAACGTGATTGACAGCGTGAGGTTGTATTTATTTTTTCAACGTTCGAAAATTTCGGACGAAAATTTCAGACTGTGTGCAATGACCTTTACTGTAAAATACTTTTTTGCATCAAATTAAAATTTGTAATGTTGTGATTCATCTCATAGCTAGTTCGTTTGTTTCATGGCTTATAACTCTTTAACAAAGGTTGTTTAACAAAGATTATAATACTTTATATTGAAAAATTGAGCAGACACTGGCATGTTGATTGTACTTGGTATGGATTGTAGAACATGTTTGACCAATCGAGAGCTAGATCTGGATCTGTTGAGATCTGTCCAATTCAGTGCAGTGCTGGTAATGGCATTGTGCCCATATAGACAATGTCACTTATCTATAGTCAAGTGCTATTGATTTACACAGGCAAACAGTTTATCAAATTCACAGTTTGCCAAGCTCTCAGTGGATCCATTATTGGAAATACAATATTCTGCAGATGAAAATAAAACACTGTTGCAGCCTGGGGCAAAATGTTTAGATGCTGTGTCTGAAAAACACCCACAGTTTTAATCCTAAACTAAACTCTTTGTCCATGGAATAATTGCTTCCATGTTTTTCCACCATCTGTAAAGCAAATCTTTTCCCACTAAGTCTTGTTAAAGGTTTTGGGCGAGTGTGTGAACTATTTGCCTGTGTCCTGAGAACTACTGGCTGGTTCTGCAGGAGAAACTATATATAGTACTGTGTATAAGACAGACTCATCATCTGCCTCCAGTCTGTCCTAGGGCTGGGTAATTTGGCAAAAAAATAAAATCTCAATTTTTTTTCAGAACGTTTGACCGATTCTCTTCGATGTATGTATTTATTTTTTTATAACTAGTCAACTTAAAAATGTAACTACAGCATGATTCAAATAACTTTTTCTTTATTAACCCTCTTGTTAAAAAAATTATATTCCAAGTGCACCACACACCACTCCATCTCTGTGTAATTCTTATGTCTGCTGCACTAGTTTGCACTATGTCCATACTTTCTTCTGCACTGGAAGCTCCTGTCACCAAGTCAAATTCCTTGTGTGTGTAAACTTGGTAATAAAGCTCTTTCTGACTTATGAAGGTATAACATCAGTAGACTATTAACAATAAATGTTCTGTGAAAACAATGAACAGCAGCTTTCAGCTGGTCACTATGATGCAAACATGAAATATTAGACATACAGTAGTAGTTCTTTACAGGTTTTTTTATTAGGTTGTGCTGCTTTTCCATTGTTTTTTCTATGTAAACATGGATGCGTTTGAGTGTTGCACTCGTATCTCTTTCAGCGCCTCATGCATGAAACGGCATTCTAAAAAAACGCCACAAGTGAAAAGAAGTGCACTCCCATCTTCTTGCTTGTTTTTCCTATTCCTCTGCACGCATCGCATCTTTATCAACACAAAAGCGCATTCTGTGTGAGCTATGATATGAACGCGTCACATGTGAGTGGTTAATCACGTGTGCCGACATGCTGTTGGCTCGTTATTTTCTCTTTACTGTTATCACCGGCATATTGTCAGTGTCTAATTCTGACGTTTGTTAATATTTCTATTCAAAATCACGATTCCTCGATTTCTAAAAAAAATTAAATCATCCAAAACATCAAATTTAAATTAATCGATAAAATCGGAAAAAACCGCCCAGCCCTAGTCTGTCCCAACCTCATGACCCCACCACATGCAGTCTGAACTATGAATGAGCTATGATATACTCCTATTCAAAAGTTTGGGGTTGTTACTTTTTTGGTAACCCTTTACAGTAAGGTTCAGTAGTTAAAGGGGACCTTTTATGCCCCTTTTTACAAGATGTAAAATAAGTCTCTGATGTCCCCAGAGCGTATATGTGAATTTTTAGCTCAAAATACCCCACAGATCATTTTTTTTATAGCTTGTTAAAATTGCCACTTTTAGGGTATGAGCCAAAACGTGCTGTTTTTGAGTATGTTGCTTTAAATGCAAATGAGCTGTTGCTCCCGGAGAAGAGGGTGGCGTTTCCAGAGCTCAAGCTCCGGCAATAGCAGTGATAGCCTTTGCAAATAAACATTCCACTATTAGTACAAGCCTGGTATCTTTACAGAAAACGATTGTATTGTGCATAATAAATTTGCATTTATGAATTACACAGACGGGGAACACGGCGGGATAAAAATAACATGCTATCACAAACTTTATAAGTCCCACTTTTGATTATGAGCTCGACAACTTCAAGTGATCGACTCGCATTGCTTTCATATGCAACTTTTAACTACCACATTCCTATTCACGATCATTCTGGTAGCACTTGGAGGCAGCATAGCTTTAGCAACATTAGCCTTACAGAGTGCCAAAAAACTCTTTCAGAAAGGAAATTTGGAAAACAAACGCATGATACTTACTTTGTCTGGAGCTGATGTTCACACAGAAAGCGTTGGTATTGATTCCTAAACATTTGGGGTCTTTACTGATTTTTTTCCGGGTTATTTCCTTTGAAAATGAAATTGAACCACAGTGTCCTCTGCTCAGATGGGGGGAGATTATGGTGACTCGTATGTTCATTAGTGCATCCCAAAACACAATGCTTGTAATGCCTCTTTGGCACTGGCATTGTATATCTCCAGTAATGGCGGACTGCAGCTTTTCATTCAGGGCTGTGTGTATGCTAATAGGGCAGAGTGTGTCACAAATGGGCGGGACTATTTCCCCTCAGTGACGTGAACAGAGGGAGAATCTGAAACAGCTTGTTTGAAGAGACTGTTCATGATAAATTGGTTTTATAAAAAAAATAAGTGGGTGGATTTGTTTGATCAGAAATACAATAAAAACAGTAATACTGTGAAATATAATAACCTAAAATAGTGTTCTATTTTAAAATATACTTTATTCTTGTGATGGCAAATCTTGCCTGAATTTTCAGAAGCCATCATTCCAGTCTTCAGTGTCGCGTGATTCTTCAGAAATCATTATGCTGTTTGTATGATTGTAACATTGCAATCTAAAAACAAAAATAATGCTTTTAAAGCAGAAGTTAAATTTACTGAACTAAAAATGAAAAAAAATAAATAATAATAATTAAAAAAAAAAGGCACAGACTAAAAAGGCTGTTTTTATTACCCCATTACAGTCACTTTAGTTAGTGCCATCATACAAATACACTTATTTGTAGGTTTAAAATTCTACATATGACACATTTATTGTCCAACTACAAATATTTCAGCAAAATGTATATTTTAATTAGAATTATTGTGCTCCTATTACATTGTGCGTCTGTTTGGCGTGCATGCGTGCTCGTTCAATGAAGTCTGTGAAGTTTAGCGGAGAATCTCAAAGCAGAAGGCTCATGCACTTCTGACAGCAAAATGGAAACATTTCCATGGCTTTCTAACATTTACAGATGGAGAATATACCTGTGAAATGTAAGTTATGCATTTAGGAAAACGGCACATCCCAAACACATTAAACAGCGCGAGTAGCATCTCAGCGGCACATGCAGCCTTTCTGTCAGAGCCGTTTTAAACTGAAACTAAACTATAGGCTTCTATATCTTATGAGTTTTTAAAGCCCTTCATATAAAGTTTGTCACGTGTTTAGAACCAATTGTATTATGCACTTTCTCTGCAGTAGCTCAGTCTGTGTCCTCCGCTATATTTTCAGATGCGCTTGTTTTCAAACTACTTTATATCGATATGAACGGTATTGCCTTATATCGTATTGCTTATAAAGAATATATCGTACAAACTCGATATACCGCCCAGCCCTACTCAGTGTTGAAAGCAGTTGTGCTGTCTGCTCTTTTTTTTTTTTTTTTTAAGATTCTTTGAAGAATAGAAAATGATAAATTGAGAAGAACAACATTTATTTGAAATGGAAATCATTTGTAGCATTATAAATGTCTTTAACTTTAATTTCTTTAAAACAATCTTACTGATTCCAAACTTTTAAACAATACTGTTTAAGATGATATTGGTTACAATTCTGAATTAAGTTGGAATTAAATTTAGTTGCTTAGAAACATCTATGAATTCACCTAAAAGCTCAAGAACTATAACATATTTTAAGTCAGATCTCACAGAAAGTGTTGTAATTTTTCCTGCTGATCACATAGCAACCGACTGACCCATGACTGTGAGCTGAGAGGTTTGAGCGATATCACTCTCTTACATCAGGGAGGATTTTAGTCAATTATTAAACACTACTTTCATAGTGTATGTCTGTGAGTGTCTGCTGCTTTATCTGCATTTTTGTTATTACTGTCCAATAGTCTGTATTTCAGGCAGTGAGCAAGCGGTGTATAAATGCATGTTGTTGAAGCTGCTAATTGCAGTGTCTGCTATTTTCAATGTGCATGATTGGCTAATTTCATTGGACAGTTCAAATTTGGCCTATTATTTTGTTAAATGTATTAAACTGCACATGCAGATGGATGTTCATTTTAATAGATTTGTTTCTGAGTAGTTGCGTTTGCTTCAGAAATAATCAGTGCTGGGACATGCCTATAGCCTTTCTAGTAAACAAAACTTTCTAGGATTCCCTGTAATGGTGACCAGGTAACTACACAAGGGATATATGAACTCATGTTTTCAGAATAAATTGGTTTGCCGTATTTTGCTCTGAAACTGCACTCTCCTACATTCTCTTGTGGAGTTCATGCTTTGGTCAAAATTTGACCATTGTTCTATACATTAAGCTATAGAGAAGCCAGCCGCAGTGACTGTTTTAGGCCAGCCCTCTTTCATATGCAGCCATTGCTAATAACTCTGAGAAGAGGCCTCGTTACTGCCAAACGAGTTGGGGGCTTTAATCCTTAATTGAGCAGTGCGGTTCAGGAGAGAATGTTCTAGAATGATATTCACGCTCTGTCAGTCTGAGCCCTCCGCTCTCTTGGCCCCTCCAAAATCATTAAAGACATGCGTGAGAACTTCAAGCCGTTGTGTGTATGTGTGAGGGTGGGATTATGTGTGCCGGTTTTACATTTTATTGGTGTTGTAGCTCTCGATTAAACAGTTAATTTAACTTGTGCTCAATGTTTTATGTGTGTAGTGTCAGCCTCTCTCTGTTCTGCTTTGTGAACATCAGCTCTGAGTTACTGATCAAAGACTGTTAGTAGTCTGCTTTTGTCAGATTAGAAGTACACAAAAATGAAACTTTCAACTTCTCTCCCCTTAGAGAAATCTGGAAGAGCAAGTTTATCATTTTACATCTTCGTTCAGTATTTTTCCCACCCGTCTCATTCGCGTGATACCAGACATCACAGTTGCTCAAATAACATTGTTCACAATGATAACACCCACACTATCTTCCTGAAACTTCAGTGTTGTTTACTTGTATTACTGTTTTACAGTTTATTCACACTCCATATTTGCTGCTTGTCGTAAACAAGACATGCAGCAGAAAATTATCCAGAGATGGAGCAGTATTTATTTTTCAAGCTGCTTTGTGATTTGTTTAGTTGTTGTGGAAATAGTTTTGATGTGTAATGCAGATGGAAGAGGTCAGTGAACTGCTGGATTTAGTTCCGATTGGGTGTGTCGTTTGATCCCCCAAGTTGTGTATTAGAAACGAAGAGTTTGTTTGACACAGATTGAAAGAGAGAGATAGACTGCATGGAAATATACATGTCTAGATTAGTGTAGGTCCCAGTAGACAGGAGAGATTTATGGAATCCGCAGCCTGTCTCCTGGACTGGCCCTCTCAGCAAGCACTGACCAGGCACATGATCCTCTTGTGTTTACTTGAATTATAAAAGATTTGTTCTTGCTAGTACACTTGCTTGGATTCTGATTGTGTTTGAGACCATGATCATATCTGATATCTTAAAAGGATGGGATAGTTCACCCAAAAATTAAAATTCTGTCATTGTTTACTCCCCCCTTGTGTCATTCCAGAGGTAAGGCTAAATAGCTTTCTTATTTACTGAACTTCAAAAATTCTAATCTTGTGGGGGTTTTTTCCACTCATGTATATTTTTCCAGTTAATGTTGAATTACTTGGAATGTGTTGTGACTGAGCTCACATGGAATTTTCGCCCACATAAAAGCTCAGCAGAACTGGAACGCCTGTCATTCACGAAATTCTACACTTCCCCCACCTTGTGCTTGTTTTTTAATTAAATATTCTTGAGAAATTTGCAGGAATTAATGCAAAATCAATCAGTTGCCACAGTATTTGTGGCAGCTTTTTGGTCTTGTTTCAGAAAAAAAAAAAAAAAAAAAAATTGGGTTTTTAGCTGATTACAATCTGTAATTCTGATCCCAAACAAATTGATTATTAATAATTTAATAATAATTCGAAGCATTTAAAATACAGTAAGTACAGAATGCAAGTCATTATGGGCTGCTAATTTGTCTTTCTCTTCTTTAACTTGCTCTGGCATACAGGAAAATGCAGTTTGAATCCCTATGCAGCAGAAAGCCAAATCATGTATTTCCAGTGTAAAGTGTAGGAGTATGTGTCTTAGCCATATACAAAGGGGATTTCAACTATGGGAAAGTGTTGCACTATTTGTGGTGGGGGAGGGAGAGTGTGAGTGACCTAAAGGTGGGCAGGGAAAAATGTAAATGGTTCTGCATTCATTACTGCGTCTGTCTCAGGGTTAGAGAACAGAGTAGAGTAGAGAGGAGAGGAAAGGTCACTAGCTCTTTGTCTGAAGGGCAGTGGAAGGAGTGGAGGAGGGAGCTGATGATAAGCAGATGCTAAGAGAAATGAGAGTAATGACCCATTGGCTCAGGCACCTTTATAAGATGATGAATAAACTGCCTCTTGTTCCTTGAGGACGTGAGAGAGAGAGAGTCAGAGGGGGGCTGATTCAAAAAGTCAGAGATCTTCATTGATGATGACAGTATGCTTACAAATGAGATAATGAATGAGCAATTTATTATACAGAACCCAACAATATTAGCAGCACCACTGTGAACTATAGTACAAATTCTAGAGCTGAAGTGTGTGTTGTTTTTATTCATGATTTATGGATTAATTGAGGGCTCATAGGACAGGTATGTCTAAAATAATTGTTAAATTGACACACAATGTATAAGCTCATCTTCTACTTTTGTTTCTTTGCTCTTACACCACTTGTTCATAATTTCAGCTGCTTTACTGTAAAGGTCAAACTTGGGCTAAATCCAGATGATGGCTTTAGGAAGATGTTTTGTGTGAATTATTTATTTTTTGCAACTAGCTGGCATCTGCAGTATTTTTACATAAGAACTATCAGCATTTATTAATCCTTCCACCCATCCTAGAAAATGTGACACATATGCCATGATTCTCTATAGAGCCGTCACACTCTGCTTTGTCATTTTCTTGTACTGTCGGAACCCCAAAATAACTCCCACTTCACTGCTGCTTCTGAAATAAGAGTTTATGTGAGTGAGAGAGAGAGCGCTCAGTTTGCAATTTAACAGTGTACTCAGCCATCCTCGTATGACAACCTAATTACAATTCAAGCGTTGCTGTACTGCATGCAAAACAGCTTCACATGCTGATATGCAGAACAATCCTGTTAGCTTTTGAAATGCATTAACCATTTTCTGTTTGTCCGTACTCCAGAGGGATCGACTCAGCTGTGGAAAGATCCTTCCAAATCTTCCTCCTGTTGCATGTCATATACATGGGAGTGACCTTTCCTTTCCTGTGTGTGGCTCATATGTCACAGAGTTGACTTGTGGAGATGGAAACGTGACACACACATGATTTTATCGCGGTTTTATAATTTATAAATGTCCTTCACTTGCCATCAATCCTGTTGACACAATCACACTCACTCTGCTTTTTTTTTTTTTTTCTTACCTTCTTAAACATTCAGACATGCCTGTGCACATTTATAGTGTATTTAGACTATGCTGGTACAATTTTGGAAAAACATTGCAATATTTTGTTTTTCTGTAATACATATTGTGATATGAAAAAATACATAAATTTCCACAAGATTATTTGAAAAGCTTTATTTGGAATTAATCATTCTTGGATAACTGGTGTGATGTTTGTAGGGGATTGCATGAGCATAGAAGATGTTATTTTTAAAAGATTAAGTTTTTATGGCAATGAGTGTACATTTGACTGTTAGTATTGCTATACTTTTCATGAGTCATACAGCTCCTTGACAACAAGATAAACTTGTGACCAAGCAACTAGGACAGCTCAGGATTTTTGCAGCCGATACAGAGTACCGATTTCTTGTCATGGTGATTGGCCGATGCCGATTCTGATGCTTCAAACTTTATATAACATATGTAATAATGTTATATAAATAATCACAAAAATTATTCCTTATACAGTGAACATTTTAATATTCATTTAAAATGGTGTTCATGCATAACATATGCTATATCCTCTAGTATTTTTATCTAAAGCCAAACGTGCTTTATTCAACCGTGCCCTTTCTCTCTCTCTCTCCGGACGTGCGCCGGCGCCAAGTTTAAGAGCTGCGATGACGCAGTTATTACTACAACAACAACAACAACAGAAACACAGTGAGCAGCAAAAAATCATAGATTACTTTCACTAAAACACAGCAGAAAACAACAATACTGCAAATATTGTTCTTTTTCTTTCTAGCTATATTTATCTATACCAATGACTCGGAGTATTCAAACCAGATGTGACAAGACGTTTCTGATCTACATTTAGTGTTATTAATCTGTAGGCTAAGAACATTTAATTAAATAAATAAATATAAAATAATTGTTGTTGGCTAGGTTGAAATTTAAACTTTGAAACTGTTATCTATCTTTTCTGCTCAAGATAAAAACGTTTTGATTATCCATGTTATGTATGTTAGAGAGAGGACAAAATAAATAGAAACATTTAAACTCCAAAATGGAGAAGTCATGTAACTCATAAGGTTTAATACTGTCCAATAAGACTGAAGAGGAAAAAGAACTAGAAACATTTAAACTACTGAAAGAACAGAACAGAGTAGTTCGATCACGGTTTATCCACGGAAAGGCGGATTAATCCGCGGGTCAGATAATAAAAAAATGCATTCTGATTATTTGCGGGTGGATAAAATAAATCATAAATGATGCAAATATGAACACATTTTTTAAAATACATTTTTCATCAGGCAGACGATTTAATTTGTGTGTGTTTTCGCCTGATCAGGATGTTTCAGTGACAGAAACGGTGACATTCCAGATAAAGTTTGAAAGGAGTGAAGCCTGTGTTAATGCTATTGAATGGGCTAATATGGCCAAAGAAGATATTTTTGTTTGATAAATAAATGTTCATTTAAAAGCAGCCCACGATCAATGTATTATGTTAACGTTATCCCTTATGGCTCTGAGGTTTTGTTCTGTTCTCCACGCTGTGACAACTCACAAAAGTCTATTTTTAGCCAAGCAGCGCAGATAGCCGCTACAGAAACGTGCTGCGCTGCGGCCGCGATCAGCTCTGGTTCTCGTGGAACGCGTGCAGTGATGCGCAGATCAGCTCTAACGTCACTGAATCTGCTGTTAAAAACTGAAATATTCATTCAGTCATCATGCAAAACATACACAACAAATAACACATTTTTCATTGTTTCTCAAAACATTTTCACACCGGCAATGACATGACTGTGGCGCCAAATCATTTATGTCCCCACGCATTGACGTCATCAAATTGCAATCGGTACGTGAGATCGACCAAATGTATGAGTACCGATCGAGTCATAAAATGTGATTATCGGCCGATACCGATCTACGGTCGATCGATCGGAGCATCCCTACAAGCAACATCTGGGGCCGGTTGCATAAAAGGTTAAGACTAGACTTAAAGGTCCCTTATTGTACACATTTCTGGAGTTTTATTTTAGGTTTTGATGTCCTTAAGAATATATATTTGCGGTATAAGTACCAAAAAGCATCTCAATATATTTTTACAGCTTTTCTCTCATGAGCTCTGCTAAGAACAGGTCGATTTTGGCCTCAAATTAGAAATTTGATCGCATACCTGCTGCCACTGCCGGACAAAAAAACGATGACAGCTGTAGTTAAACGCGATAAAACGAGCGGACTGGATAGAAATGATCATCAAAAATGCTCGCGTTTGGAGCGCACACTTCTTATCAGAAAAGGTTCAATAAAGTATTGTCTTTTGTTGTTATGGGTGCGTCTGAAGATTTCTTGCATCTCACGAGTCGAGTATGAAATACGTTAATGCATGTGTGTAAAACCACAAACTGACGATTTATATATAATCATTTGTAATTGTACATTGTTGTGATTAATTGTTGCTGGAATAATAATGTAGCTGTAAAAATAGTTGCCTGCTAAAATTGAAATGTATTTACATCTTCATCATGACTAGATAGACACGGTGAGATTGTCGTTACTATACATGTTAGACGTGATCCACCTCATTCGACATGTTTGCATGTTGTTGTTACTCAGCAATGGCATGGACGCGATGTTGTCTGGGGGTTTGGCAAAAGGATGGTGGGCGGTGCTCGGGATGGTGACTGAAGGCGGTGACTGAGTAGATCGGAAGTCACAGCGGCTCGTGAAAAATCACAGCTACTTTATGCAGGCTGTGTGCACTTTACTGTGGATTGACTGTTTTGAAACTTATATGGTAGTTACATAGCCCCTAGACTAAAAAAGCCAGGAAATTTCAGTTTTGACAATAGGGGACCTTTAAAAGTTAGTCATCTAATTTTGTTCTTTAAGACTGGTCAAAATTTGTAAAATTTGGTTACATTAAAATGTAGATTAGTTTAAGCAGAATCCAAAATATAAGACCGATTACCCCTTGGTTAACTGCTAGTTGGTCAAACTAGTTCTTAAGACACTGTCTTAATATAGAAGCTAAGTTTATGCAACTGGCCCCAGGGCAGCATTGGTGTAAACATTTATGCATAAAGATCCTTAAACCAATCATTTCCTGTTTGTGTTATTCTAGTCTTGTTTGTGGCTGCTTATTAAGGTTGTGGACCCAGGTCTGTTTTTTAAACTTTGACATAATGTGTGTTTCTGATCTTCAAATGACTGTAATTGTGGTCTGCCATTTAAAACTGATTGTAAACCCCATAGCTGTTAGTCTTTTGTTTACATTCTCACTCTCTGTCCACACCAAACCATTACTCTCCTCTCACTCAGCCTCCCCCACTTTTTTTTGTTTGTATCACTCACTCTTTATCTGCATTACCTTCCCCCTTTTCGGTCATCCCCTCTCTGGCATTCTCAGAAGGATGTGTTGCCAGGAGACAGGATTCTCTACCTATTGTAAGTGCACAAAGGGGGTCTACAATCAGCAGGACTGGGGCTCACGGAACTGATGTGAGAGGGAGAGTTTGAGAGAGCGGGAGAAAAAAAATGGAGGACTGAGAGGAGAGAGTGTTGTGGTGGTCTTGTGGCCTCATTCTAGTAGGTCAAATTGCTTTCTTTTAAGCCTCGTAGGATTTGTTGTGTCATGCTCAGCTGGTGGAGGTCAAGAACAGCAGGCAGAGATGGATATTCTTAGAAGTTAAGGCCCCCTTATTTCAGACCCACATGGTCAGCATCCATTACGCTTGAGATGCAGCTTGAGATGCAGTGTTTTGCGGTACCTGGTCATGTGACAAGAAGTATATTTTGAACTTCAAACTTCAGCATGGCACCATGTCTGTTGTTTATGTTGAGTAGTATTTCACGTTTTTACAAAAGCAGCAGATAAGTCTGTTCTTGATTTAATATCTCCCTTATGTTCCCTTAATCTTAATGTATTTTAATGCAGGCTTGTACTGTGCATTTTACATTTCTATACTGATTACGTAAGCTTCGCATAATAACACATCTTGAATTTCGAAATGGGAGCAGTTTATCCTTGAAATTTGACTGGGATGCATGTTTAAATGTCAGTGTAATTCTAATATTAAATCATTTTTGCAATAGTTATATGGTGGTTTATTGATTGGCTGCTGCTTGTTTTGTGGCCTTCAAAATGGTGCCCAATCATGTGATAATGAAAAATGAATTGTGGCATGTGTAATTCATTTAGTTTGATGTGAGAATATTGATGTTAACAAACCTTCAGCTTACGTTTTAAATGTTTTGGTTTCTAGTAGCACACTGATATGAGGCCAGTTCATTTTCCACTCTGGTAATTTAAATGAAACATTTGTGAAATGTCACTACAGATGCTCTAATGTACTATAAAAAGACCATAACCTGGTCAATGTCGATGTCTTTTCACGAGTGCATCTAGGGCTGGGCGATTTTATCAATTAATGTGAATTTTTTAATTTGAGTTTTGCCACGATTTAATTTTTTAGAAATCGAGGAATCGCATTTTTGAATAGAAATATTACCAAACCTCAGAATTAGACACTGACAATATGCCAATGATAACAGTAAAGAGAAAAGAACGATCCAATCGCATGTCGGTGCACGTGATTAACCGCAGTCATATCGCTAGGCACCGTTTACACAGAATGCGCTTTTGTGTTGACAAAGATGCGAAGCGGGCAGTGGAATTGGAAAAACATGCAAGAAGATGGGAGTTGAGTTTTTCTTAACTTGAGCGCTACGTTTTTAGAACATCGTTTCATGGATGAGACTCGAGTACAACAGTCAAACGGGTCCATGTTTACATAGAAAAGACTATGGAATAGGGCTGTGGCGATTCGTCGATATTTAAAAATCATTAACTTTGCTCGCGTTGAGTAACCGCCAAAATACCGGAAGTGGCGCATTTCACGGACGAGAATCGATAAAACACATTTTTAGACTATTTTCCAAGGCTGCATGATATATTAAACCCATTTAAAAATCATAATTAAGCATAATTGTGAATTCACAAACACAGTGATTTAATAAAATAATTATATGCTATGCAGTTCTACTACAGTATATGCACTTTAATTATTTACATGCGTGTAGGTTACGTACGTGCGTCACACAGTGGCTCCACAGAAACTGTTAGCATTTACATGTGTGGAGCGTCTCAAACTCCATCTCTGCATGTTGTTGTGAGTTTGGGTTTATTAAAACGTTCATCTGGGAACGCAATGTGTGCCATTTCATCAGATTTGTAAGGTAAATAATTTATAAATCTACACAAACACAGGAGAATACATTGCGATTTCAAAATAAAAGCTCAAACCCTTACTCTGAGTTTACAGGTTTTGGTGTCCACATATTCATTTAATTACAGTGGCTATAGCATTTCTGTCCTAAAGGAATGGCCACATTTTAAAGATTAAGTGGACATGTAAATTTAAATGGTTCTGATTAGATCACGCAGTAATGTGTAAAAATAATCATCATTTATAATACTTTATGTATTTTAACAGTTTTGTTCAATAAAACCATATGATTTTTTTGCTTTTGATACTTTATTTGAACTAATTGTTATTGCATCATTGCTATTATATATGTATTTTAAGTCATTTTAAAAGCTATTGTTCACTTAAATCTATTTTTATTACAAAAAAATTATTATAATTATAGGGCCCTATGAAATACGTTTTATTTCCAAATTCAGTTTTTTTCCATTTTAATTTTTCTATATGAAAAATATAGAAAAATGAAATATCTTTCTTTTAATAATCAAAAGCATCTCCAATTAATTGATTTTTATATTTTTTTAAAAAGTATATATTTATTTATTTATTTATTTATTTTATTTTTCAGAAATACTGCACATTTACATTTTTTTTTTACCTAAATAAATTCTGGTAAATAATATTTCTAAATAATACTAAATATTTAAATAATACTCCTTTTAAAAAGTGTTTTTTGATGATAATTTTATTATTAGTAGACTAGAATACATGGATATGTTGTCATTCTTACTATGCAATTAATCGTATTCGATTATCATGCGCATCTCGTTAGTAAAGCTGGTTTCGTGATTGGCAGTAAATCGCCATCACCTGCTTTCAGATGGAGCGGCAGTTAATACACAGAGCCGTAGTTCACTGACAAGCTATGCTAAACTGCGTTCATAATCGAAGGTGAGTCGTCTTCGATTATGAACGCGATATTGCCTGGCTTGTCAGTGAACTACGGCTCTGTGTATTATATAACATGTATAACATGTAAGACAAGTTTGTACAGGATGTAGTTGTAGTTCATGCATCTTTTCTGCAAAGATATTTAACAAGTGATTTGTTTAACATTTACTTCATGTTGACAACATGTGTGATGCACTTGGAATATAATTTTCTTTAACTAGAGGGTTAATAAAGTTATTTGAATATCATGTTGTAGTTACATTTTGAAGTTGACTAGATTTTATTTTTTTGACAAATCGCCCAGCCCTAAGTGCATCTGTTGGCTCTGTTGAACACGTTATGCGTGCGATGATTATGCAATGAAAATCAAAAAATATTTTTTTTTGTACAGCTATGCTTAGTTTATATTTGGTTCAGCTTTCTTGTTCTGTATTCGTGCTCGTCCAGTATTGATTACAGATGTCCATCAGATATGCAAACTGTTATGTACTATTTCATTTGCATGATTATAGTTGAGAGATAAAGGGTGGGGCAGTAAAGGGAAAGCCGGTTTGGACTGTTGTTGTGTTTTGTTTTTTTTTTTGTTTTTTTTGGTTCTTAACATCACAGTAAAAAAAAAAAAAAATGGAGTTGTGATTAGCATGTTAGTGGAGCACAACACTACAGATTTTAGAACCAGATTTATGGCTCCAGATGGAGAGAATAGGCCTAGGTGATTGAATGAAGTCATGTCCTCAACGCAGCCCTGATCTCTGCTAGAGAGCTGGCTATATTAATTAAAATTAAATGAAATGCAGCCTTCAGCCAGGGTCACCAAAGGATCCATTCGTTTAAAGAATTACTTTGATCACGGGTAAACGAGCATATATTACTGTTAATGGGGGATTTTTGAATGGCCCATGCCAACAATATTAATTTGTTGACTGCAGTGCCGCTTTTCATTTGAATCAGTATTCCTTGTGCGATACACATTTGTAATATTGTTTTAGCCCCTCATATCAAAGCTGCGGTGATACCCAAGGGAAGTTCACACACTGTCATAGGTGTGACATCTAAATGGTTCTCTCTTATATAATGCAGTGTAACACACCCTGCAGCTTCATTCAACTGTTTGTGTTATGTGAAATGTACATTAAAAGCTGATCTACAACCAGGCCCTTGATTGTGACAAAAGAGCAGAACCTCATGGAACTGATCTCTGATTAGTAGCCAGAGGCGTCCTCTGTGATGTTCTGATCTCTACGGGAATGACACTCCACCTGTTTCTAATTGTTTTTGAAAAACTAGACTTTCTTGTTCTGAAGTTTCAGCTGTGCATCACTGTATATATCTGAGGGCAGAGTCAACTCACTGAAACTTGTTTAGAAACATCCCACATGTAATCGGTGCTTAGTTACAAGTATCTGTCTGTCTGTTTATTAGGGCTGATCTCAATTTGAATCTATTCTCATTTTTATGAAACAATATTTATTCTTAAATACTACAAACTGATTAATCTAGCCTGTTTTCAGTTAATGAATGGAACATTGTAGCGCACATTGCTTTGTTATTTTTGATATGAAATAAAGTCTCAGATTTCAGGTTCTTACCATTTTATTTCAGTATTCAAACAATAAATGCTGTTTTGGTGTTGTTTAATGTGGATAGACAGATTTCTGTATCACCTCAGTTCAAGAGAAGCACATGAACTGATCGTCTCCTCTGGTTTAATACCAGTTTTAGCAGGAAATAAACCTGAATGAGCATCCAAAGGTATGTTAAAAGAAAGAGTAGCTTACCCAAATCTGTATCCTGTCTCATGTAATCACTCAATCAGGGTGTTTGTGTTTGTATATAAATCAGTTAATTTTAACCTCAATATGTATTACCAGCTGACTCTAATGTACATTTTAGCATTAGCTGATTTTTTTTTCCTTGAGAAAATTTGGCATGTATTGTAGTAACTGTACCTGATATATATATATACAGAATAATCGATATTGAATTGAAACGAAATGAAAGCTTATGAAATAGAATCAAATCGTGAAAGTTGTCAAAACCTAGCACTACCATCTATGCATTAATATTTTTTTTCATTTTATTTATTATTTTTGTTACTTACTTTTTAATTACTTATTTAATAGTATTTATTTGACTTTGTCTCTCATTTATTCACTTGCATAGTGCACATGCATATTGCTGGTCGTTCCTGACCAGTAAATCCATTTCTTTATTATGTATCATCAATCAAGAAGAACTTAACCTGTACTTCGGCCTGTCTGGATTCTGTTAGGAAATGATAGTGTTCCTCTAGACAGATGCTTTTTTTTTAGGTCTATCTAATGTCTATACTTATTCTTGAGCTCTGCTGTACAGATCCCTACTGTTGTCTGCTCTGTTAGTAGTCATTTACTAAATGTTCATTCCAAGAATAGATGATCTCGAATATATTCATCTTCAGCTCTAATGAGGTCATGCACCATGCATATCTTCTCAGACCACAGAATTCAGTCATTGTCTCAAGGATGCTGCATTGCACAGGCTTTGAGCTATAACCCCTATAGTGGTATCAGATCCAAGCCATGCAATGATGTGAAAATGGCATCCATCCGACACATGCGGCATGTTCATTACTGTTTGAAAGCATTATCTTTTCTGCTCTTCTCAGGCCCAGCCTGTGGACTACAGATCACTTCCACTGGCCCCACATCCATTGAGA
Organism: Onychostoma macrolepis; assembly: GCF_012432095.1. Taxonomy (NCBI): domain Eukaryota; kingdom Metazoa; phylum Chordata; class Actinopteri; order Cypriniformes; family Cyprinidae; genus Onychostoma; species Onychostoma macrolepis. The sequence continues at coordinate 11,005,975 of NC_081164.1, read as the reverse complement.
AAGCCAGTGGAGAGACTGTGAAGCTGGACTGTCAGTTTACTCTTGCTGCTGAGGATTCTGGGCCTCTGGACATTGAGTGGAGCCTGCAGCCCTCTGACAACCAGAAAGAAGAGAAAGTGGTGAGTAGACAATGTGATTGTGTATCAGGTTATGAGATATGGTTAGTGTCTGTGTGAGAGCGACGGTCTCTTTATGTGCTTGGGGAAAACATATTTGATGCCTGCATTATTCAAAAGCCTCTGGGAGGTTTAGTTTGACTTTGTCCCTTGTGCTCCATTGCCTCTCTTCCTGTCACAAGTTCTTGTTTTCAGCAAAAACACAAACTCTCAGAACTAGTTTGACTGTCTCTGTTGTGTGAAGCAGCACAGTAACATTCCTACTGCACAGTCATCAGCAACCACACTTGTACACAGTGTTCTAGCTTGAGTTTTAAACAACGTCAGAATCTGACCAATCAGAAGCTATATGATTTTTAATTTGATGTTCACACACAAGCTGCTCACAATCTGGTGGTTTCAGTGTCACAGAGGTTCGAAGGAAATCTTTGCATCTATGAGTTTGGGTCACTAAAAAACATAAAATTGGGAATGCAACATCATATTTTCAAACTTGTAATTAGAAGCGCTTATAAACTGGCTGTTGTCAACAAAAGAAAAGCTTTAAGGGTTCCCTGTGTTCTTCCATCTAATTAAAAACGCTCCATCTGAAAGCAGTGGATGGAGATTTACTACGATCACAGAACCGGCTTTACTGAAGAGATGCGCATGATCATCGCATTAGATTTGCACAGCCCTATGTTACACTGAAATATAAGATAGTAATATTTATTTTATTTATATTTAATACTATATTATTATTGATGTTGTTGTTTATTATTATTATTATTATTTTCTAGTCATATTAATATATAATCAAACGATTTTTGCCCACTGGTTGCAGTTTTTATCAGAAAATCAAACTTTGAATCCCAAATGATTAAACAGCAATATTTAGTGAGAATCCCACTTAAGATCTGTTTAGAAGTTAAGTATTGGAGGTATTTGCGTGTGATTGTCCTTGAAGGTTGACCTTTCATTGTACATTTTACCTGCTTTGATCAGCAGCAAGCAGGTGCTGGTTTGTGAGCTCCACATCTGTCAGAGGGAAATGCACCTCACCACATTGTGTGTTTTATGAACATGTTGTGTTGTTTTAGTGCTCTGTAAAGTTGCTCCCAGGATGGATATGTGTGTGGCTTTACGTTAAGGTTCTAGTTCACATGGAAACTTATTGTTTTTGGCAGAAGTTAGTTGATTATGTATTGATATTTTGTTTGTATGTGCTTACACTTCTCTATGAATTGTGGTCTGCAGAGGCACTGCTTTTTTCCCTTCATCCGCACAGATGCAATCTCTGTAATATAGACCGTAATTAAACTGTCTCTCACTGATTTTTGCCCCAACACTGGACTTGCAGGTAGAGTAAGCAGCCAGATATATATGTGTGCTTGTCTGCTGCAACCCCTCATGCAGAGATTACCTCATACTCTTTCTCTCCAGAGATTATGCATTTAGCTGGGGACAGAATTGGGTCAGGAGCCCTCAATGGTCGATCTCCCTTTGGTATCCTTGCACCTTTCTTCCCATCTCTCTCAGTCACATATGCTCGCTCTCTCTCTCTACTCCATATTTTTTTCTTCTCAAAGCTCCTTCATTTCTTCTGTCGTTCTACACCTAATTTTTCATTCTATTTTTATCGTTCTCCCTTTCTCCTCACATTTCTGTACCCCTCAATTGCTCAGTTTGCTGTTTGCTGGTTCGTCCTCATGGGTATAGATCTGCACTCTTCCCCTTCTGTTCTGCCAGGCTTTGCCCCAGGACTTGAAATTTGTCTTTGACCCACTTCATCGTTTTTAATGGTTTATAAGAAGTTGAAGGTTGGACACAGGCTACTTCAATTTTTGTGTATGTGTTTTTGAAGAAATACCTAACATTTATTGTGCCCCAGTTCTTTGGAATGCTTTTTCACAGCATTATACTATACTATTTTTACAGTATTTAGCTACATGGTTACATTTGTTTTGGAATGGCAAACATGGCCTGCATATGGTTGTATTAAAATATTTTGAAGGCTTTCCAGTATAATCCAATTCTGGTCATCGAAAAGTTTATATATAGGCTATGGGATGCTTTGCCCTGAAGTGACAAAGACACTTATAATGTTACAAAAGATTTGTAGTTAAATCCATAAATATTTTATTTATTAAATAATCCTGAAATAAAATGTATCATGATGGTTTCCACAAAAATATTAAGCAGGACTACTGTTTTCAAAATTGATAACAATAATTATTTCCTGGGCACCCATTTAGCATATTAAGAGAAAACTGTTATATAAAGTTGTAATATCATAATATTTCTGTTTTTACAGGATTTTTGGCTCTTCCTTCAATGATTGGCCTTGAAAAGCTACTAAATGAGAGAAAAAAATGAAAGGAGTTATAAACAAAGACCAACTGACTTGTCAGTGTTTGGTCTATCTTAGACCCATCCCTTCTTTTTCATCTCTCACTTTTGATCCAAGATAAAAGAAGAGGGCGTGACACTGTACACAAACACACAAGGCTGCCTTTTGAAGGAAAATACATTTTCTCTTGTATTCAACAACAGTTCCTATTTTTTGAGTGCAAGAACTGAAACAATGGTTCAACCTTGAATGCAGAACCCAATATCTGATGATTGTATTCATTGTGAAGGTCTTTGGGACACAGTGAAGCGTGAATGATTCTCTTGTTTGTGGGACGCTGTTGACAAGTTGACGAATTCCATACAAAACTGCATTGGTCATTAGTGTTAGCATTATATTGAAGAATGGATGGGAATTGGGGGTGACGCTCACTGTACATGCATTGTGGTTCCATAATCTCTTACTCGGCACCTGCAATTGCACAATAGCCCCCGCTGTGATTGAGTCTTGAGTGACAATGGGAAACGCAAAACAAAAGGATTATTTAGAAAATAGAAGTAAACATGCAGTGATTTTATCATTGCTTTTTTTACATTAAAAAAAGGAGATAAGATAGTTTTGCATGACCCCAGTTGCTGTTTTTGCATTGATTGGAAAATTTGTGTTTTGATATCTGTATGTGCGAGTCAGAGAGAAGGTATCTAGTTCATTTGAATAATTTCATTCAACATGAATTGCCATTTGCTATTAATTAAAATGACATACACTGCCATTCACAAGTTGAGGGTGAGTTTTTATTTTTTGGAAATGTCTCTGATACTCACAAATGGCTCATATTATGAAGTCCGATTTTAAAATAAACTGTTTTCTATTTGAATATATTTTAAGTTGTAATTTATTCCTGTGGTTTATACCAACATTGTTAAAGAAAAAAAAGATTCAAAAGTACAGCATTTTGTTTGAAATGGAAATATTTTGTAAGATGATAAATGACTTTACTTTTGATGAATTTAATACATCCTTGTTGGGAAAAAAGTATTAAATAAAAAAAAAAAAAAAAAAATCAGTAATATACAATATAAAAGGTAGAGGACCTTGTTTTATCCGTCTGGAATTGTAAAAAAAAAAACAATAATAATTGCATAATGTGAGTTTACTAAAGTAATGTCTATACAAACATTTAAAGCTATTTCAGGGAAATGGCAACTGGCAAGTCACTACATTTGTAAATATAGATTACAAACAAATTTTCTTTGGGCCAGGAATGTGCATTTAAAGAAGTTAAATACAGTACTTTTTAGTACTGTATGATTAGCAATGTAAAGGCTGTGGTAGTTGGCAATTGGTATGCTCTAGTTTTCGGTAGAAGATACTGTGGGTCGTAGCAGCATCTGTGGTTGTGCAGTGAGTTTAGACACTGATGTAGACAGGCAAGCCTACAGAAACTGCCTGGGCTGTAAAGCAGACTGATCTCTAACACAGGTGACTCAGTGCTGCTTTGCATTTCAAACAAGCCTGATGTGGCCCTGGAGGAAGTGCACATACCTACAGGCATACGCATGCACACTCAAGTGTAAACAAGTTGCACAAGTAAACATATGCACACTTTGATTTTAACAAGTCACACTGTGTCCTTGACTTTTAGATGGCAGTGAAACTGCCCACTACCAATAGTTAGTTTTCACTATGGAGGGGGTCAAATTCATGATGAAACGAAAATTAGACTATTGACAAAATAAATAAAAAAATGTAGGGAATTTGGGTCTGTCCATCAGTTGTTGTATCTTTTTGTTCTCTGCCTTGAGCAGACTTTGTTTTGACTTTTTGAATTGAAGTATGAAGTATTGAAGTGCCTGTATGTTGCTTCAGGCAGTTGTCCTTATCCCTTTTTTATTATATTGTAGTTATTATGTTTGGACATGGAGTGATATATAGATATTGTTGGTTGTTTCCTTGAAATCCTATTGGCAGACTCCAGGTGGCATGGATTAGGCCTGTTTACTAAGTGGTAATTTGGACAAGATGCTCTTAGATTCTGCAGATGTTTGGATGTGAGAGTAAGAATGAGGGAGAGGTCTTTTTCCCCTTCACTTTTTTCTCTTTCCTTCTCCCGTGTCCTGAATATTGTCTGATACATTCATTAGGATTCTAAGTGTCTCCAAGCTCTTGCTCCATTGCCCTGAGGTGCGTTCTCAGGACTGCTGCGCATGAAGCAAGATGCCACGGGAGGCCGTCGTCATGGAAATGAAGTGGTGGGGATGGGGTCTGTTGAATGGATCCCATATTTTCCCTCCATAGGTGACAAGAGTCTATGCATGTCTTTATCTGTGTTTGTACTAAGTGCGTGTGTCTTTTAGCCAGAAACAGACCTGTACTGTCCCTTAAAATGTAGCATTTTGAGAGAGAGGCATGTATTGATGCTCATTTCAACCTCATTTAAAATATACCTTCTGGTGACAGAAGGTGTTGACGTAGCCTAACAAGAATACTTTTAGGTTGTAGCATTGAAAGGGCAAATAATTCACTTGTGCTGAAGGACGTTTTTAAGATAAGAGGGGGCACTGTATTTGTCTTTGTCCAAATGACTTTCAAAAGCAGAAAAATGAGGTTTTAGTCTAAATGTGATCATTAGTTTGACCGTTCACTGATACCTACACTGCACTTTTTCCCACCAACAGTTGTTAAATTGAAATGTCGAGTAACATTTCACCAATACATGAGTTTTGCTTACTAAAACATGATTCTCTTGTTTTTGTCATCTCTCGTTCTTTCCCACAGGTGATTGTGTACTCAGGCGACAGGGCCTTTGAGCACTACTATGAACCTCTTAAAGGAAGAGTCCACTTCAACTCCCCTGACCCTAAAAATGGTGATGCCTCCATGAACATCATGGGTCTGAAAGCCACAGACACAGGAACCTATCAGTGCAAGGTGAAGAAGGTTCCTGGTATCAGCAGCAGGAAGTTCCTCCTAACCGTCATGGGTGAGTGGAAAAATATAACTTTAGCCGAAAGTGGCATTTACAAGCTTATCTCGAAAACCAATCTCTCTCTCCAACCCTGTCAATACAAAGATGCTTGTCTTATTTGGAGTTGGTTTGAGAAACATACTCCATTCTTATTTTCTTTTCTTCTGGAAGGTGAGCTGTAAAACTTAAGGGAAAGTCCTGAGTGATAATGTATTGATCTGCGCCATAAATGCACAGTAAAGTTTGATTTCACAGGCCCTCTGACATGCCTTTCAAGGTCTGCATTGATCGATGTCAACAGCAAGTGTGACATCAGTGCTGCTTCATGTGTGAAATATCACCTGTTCCTTGTGTTGATTAGCGCCAACACAGAAACGCCCTAGGCAAACATGCACGCCAAACAAGGCCATCAGAAGCAACTCCCCAAACATTATGATGACAGTGACATCACCTCCCGAAACTCAATAACCACACAACCGAGATGTGTATTTGCATTGCAGATGCATGAATAGCAATAGCTGAAAGATTAACAAAAAGAAATAGGAAAAAGAAGAGAAGGGGAACAGGAAAAAGGCTTTAATAGAGGTGAAATCCAGTATTAAATGGACCATCCACCAAGTGATCTGTGTGGTGTACTAATATTTATAAGTAAATAAATTAATTCATGAGTTTAATAATAATGGAGCTTCCACAAAAATATTAATCAGCAGAACATTGATAATATCAAATCAACATATTAGTGATTTCTGAGGTTCTTTTAAATTGTAATAATTTTAAACCGTATTACTGTTTTACTGTATTTTTGATCAAATAAATGCACCTTGGTTCCCCAAACTTAGTTTTTGCTATGGTATTCAGAATCTTTAAATTTCAATGGTATTGACCAGACACAACGTAGTGTAAGTGAAGTGTTTGGTTGATTGATTGATTGATTGATCAGTGTCAGTTCACGAACCAGTGATTGGTTAGCCAAAAGACTTTATTGGATTTAAAGTTCACTAATTTATTAAAGTGAAGGACTGTTTGGCAAGAGCCGACCTGGTGATTGGAGGTGGACCACAGTAAGACAGATGGAAGGACACAGATTGGTTGTGCTCTCAGCAGTTGATGAATGCAGCTGTTCTCTCTTCGCCTGTTCCCTTCATTGTCCACCCTCATCCTATCGCTGATGACCGTGGGGACTCTGTACCTGCATTCAGAGCAGATGCTGTCTGGCTGCGTGCGTGTGTTCCTTACTAAACGCGTCTCCATCAGAGATAGCAGTCCAAGGGCATTCACTTGAAGGGGCTGTATATGTGCTACATTGCCACCTCAGAGAGACACGGCTCTGCTCTAGTGATGCAGAAACGGAGAGAAACAGTGCTTTTAGTAGGCACAAGCAACTTTCAGCTCTTTATCTTCAAATTTGTTCTCCACCAGACAACTTCAAATAGGTTTAGGTACAGTTTAGGCACAGTTTAAAGGGCTTGCAGACATCTGCTCTTATTTTAATACTATTTATATACTCTTATAATTTTTGTTAATATTTTTAATTAGCTTTTATTTTTTTATTTTCAGTTTATTTTGTCATTGTTGTATAAATATTTAAAAAAATATATTTTATTTTTATATTTAGTACTTATTTTAGTTTCTGTACTTATTAGAACGTACTTTTAAATTAATTAGATGCCAATGCAACATTTCAATTTTTTTTACATTAAAATTTTCATCTAATATTTGTTTTATTTTAGCTTCATTTCAGTTACTGAAAATTATTTGAATACTTTGCTAACAATGCTGTTCACTTCACAAAGACTGATGTTCATTTAACAGCCCCACTGTCCTGGGATTCTCTTACTTTTTCTTGAATTTCTATTGCAAACAATAAGTGGAAGTTCATTAGGCTATACGTTCATTGTCCCAGTAATTTTTACAGTAAATTTGTTTGAAACATTGGAAAGTTTTAAAATGTTAAATTAAACCTGTCTCATCATAACTTATTTCACAGACTGAATGAAGCTGTCTACAACATTTTGTTGATGCCGTCAGTACTTGTAAATGACATGCTTCTTCAAGATTAGTAACTATCTAGCATTCAAGGTGGAAAAAGTAAATTCATCTTTTCCCAGACAGCAGAAAATAAAACTGCTTGACCTTTTTCTTTTCACGCCTTTATGCGTCTGTAGTTGCATCGGGCAGTTTGACTTTTTCGTTCTTGTTTTTCTTCTCGCCTTTATGACCAGTCAAGTGTGATCACCTCAGAATACCGACATCCTTGCCTTGGTCACACTGCTAAGCTGAAAAACAGCTTCATCTCATAGAAAATGTCTAATAATAATACCAAACTGTTTTTATCAAAGGGATATAGATGGTTAGTTTGTGTGTGTGTGTGGGGGTGGTTGGTTTAAGCATGTGCATTAGTCAGTCTACACCTTGATTTCTCCCGCCCACCTGTCCATCACCACACATTTAATTTCTCCGTCAGAGGAAGCTGCTGTGCTCTGACCCCTCATCCTATTAAATTGCTGTTCAGTCCTGCCTGCTGTTAATCCTCAGGTCTCTAAGCCTCTGTCCCATCAGCCCCAGAGATCTGTTTTTACAGCTTCTATTATCAAACGATGGAGACTCAAATGCCAACACCCTGCCCAAGGTTGGGAGGAATCACAGAGAGCAACTATTGACATTCTTCTGTCTGTCTTGCCCTCTATCTCTTTATTTGTGTGGACTCTATCTCCCTCTCGTTCTGTCTCTTTGCCCTCTCTACGTGGGGCTCTGTATCTGTCTCCTCCTGGTTTTAATTTGAAGTTTTGTTTGTCTTTGAATTCTCATGTCATCTCCTGCCAAGCAAGGAGGTGGGGGGGGGTCTGTTTGTGCAGGCTTTGGTTTCTACACAGAGCTCCCTATGTTCTCCACCCTCCCCATCCAATCTCTCGTTTTCTTTCCACATCTCTATCCCTCACTCCCTTCCTTATATACAACGATTTCACCCATTTTCCCTGCTGTTTTTAATGCATATCTCTTTAGAAAACACATGCTGTCTGTCTTACAACACCCAGCCTCTTTCCCACCCTCTTCTTCATCTTTTGTTCGCTCTTTTATCTCAAAGAATGTTGACACCCACTGCGCTCTGATTTTAATTAAGTTGATTGACAGCACCTGTAATAGCAGCAGCTGTATCCATTACCGTGATCATGGCTTCCTATGCTGTGATTTTAGTTATGATGCAGCGAGAATGAATATGGGTGGAGTGTGAAAGAAGGGCCTCAGGGACTCGTCCTTTATGTCCATGATGCACCATATGCGAGACGAGAGATGATTTTGAGCTTTTAGCTGGTCAGAGTGGAATGATGATGATTTTTCTCCTTGAGATAATTGCCTAAACTTATGGTATAATGTATAAAACTTTGCTATACTCATATGCACTGTGTAGTTTTATATGCACAAGACAATACACTTCTTTAGCATGATATCTTGTATCCTTAAATTAGTTTTATGCCTTTGAGTGTTTATTATCTTTTATGCATTCAAATTTTTTTGTTAACTTAAATACTTCTAGTTCTTAATACTACTGCTACTACTACGGATTAAAAAATATTATTCAAATTTTATTCACAGACAATTAATTAATTTCACCATGTGATTGGAACGATTTATATTGCTGACTGATGAGTGGCTCAAATCTAGCATTTATACATGAAACTGCTGGTCCTTTTATTCGTTTTTTTTCTTTTTTCTAATGATCTCATCTTCCTGTTTCCTCTCCCACAGTGCGCCCCTCTAAACCCAGATGTTATGCAGAGGGTCAGACTCATGCGGGGAAAGATATGGTGTTGAGGTGTAGCTCTGTGGAGGGCACACAACCACTGCAGTACATTTGGGAAAGAACCACAGGCAATAAACTGCTGCCGCCCCTGGCAGTGCTGGGTAAGTTCCTTTTGACTCATGTACTTTGAATTTTCATTATTTTTTTTTTTTTTTACAATTTTGATAAACTGTCATAACTGTCAGATGCCTCAGTTAAAATGAAGAATCTGTCTGCTGCTGTGCACAGATCCAGTCGGGGGCACCATGAGTCTGAGGAATGCGACTGAGACAGCTTCAGGAACATACAAATGCATTGCTAAAAATCGTGTTGGAGCAGAAGAGTGTTCGGTGGAGGTCAACATCACACAACGTGAGTCTTCATTAGCCTGCCTATTCCTCTTTTAACATTTAAAATAGCAAAATCTGAATTTTGTCTGAAATCTAAAATAGCAAAGTCTGAAGTCATCTTTGTCTTTCCCTCATTGTCTGAATACAGCGATGTGGTGAATGGACTTATGGGTAATGTCTTACACTCTAAACTTGTTTATTTCAAAGTCTCTTTCTCTCTGGCCCTTTGCAGCCCCGAACACAGCCGGCGTCATCGCAGGTGTAATAATCTGCATTCTGCTGGTTCTCATTCTTCTCGCCCTCCTCCTCTTCTGTTGCTGCCGTGCCCGCAACAAGAAGAAGTACGAGAAGGAGATTGCCTATGAGATCAGGTACTACACACACACACTTGACCGTAATCCTTAGGCATGCCTATGTGAACCTTTTCCAAGAAGACCCCAATTAATCATATAAATAAGGAGTTCTTGAGAAAAACATCTGTTAGTGTAATTCACCCAGAAACACACTGAATTATAAGAACACCTGCTTTTCCCAACTGACATGCTGTCTGGAGCCAACGGTCTTCAGCATAATAACGAAAAGAACAAGAATGAAAGAGAAAGGGAGCTCTTGGCCCAGATGCCATTTGGTACATGTCACTGTCCCTATGTCTGTATGATTCACTCAGCCTCTTCATTCAATCACAGGCCTGCCCTATGCTCACTGATGACCAAACAAAGCTGATGGCCAGCAAAACTGACTAGTGATGGCGTCACTCTTCCCCTCTTACCTCTTTTGTCTTCAAATGAAAGGCTGGTGTAATCAGTTCTGTGCGTTTGTTTGTTCAGTCGATTCCTGCTCTGTCAGTGCCTCCCCCTCTCGCTCCCCCGACCTATTGAAATGGCATTCCTCTCTGTGAAGGGGCAGGCTGTGGGTCAGGCCCTGTATTAGGCCCCCCTTGGACCCCAGCGCTGGACACTCCGTCTGGGAGCCATTCGCTGCCTCACATAGGCCATGACAAAAGAGGATTATCCAAATAAGCCAGCTTCTCTTAGAGAAGACCCCGCTGTCTCGCTCTCGTTTGCTGTGTTCTGTGCTGTAATGGATTATTGCTGCTGAATGCTTGTTAATTTGGAGGATGGGGGAAGAGCAGGCCCAGTGGGCTACACTGGAAATCCATCCATTGCCTTATTCAGCCAATATGAGGCCTAAGTGGCAAAGCACCAAAACAAACCAAAGAAATCTTGACTCAGCTGTAATTCTAGCCTCATTGTGCCCATTCCTGCCTGTGTCAAAGTTTGATTGTGGTGCAGAGGGAGATGTTTTGTTTGAATTGACCTACACAGTGAAGGGGTTTTGACTTTCTAATGAAGCATGCTTTCAAACTCAACAAACAATGGTTGTATTTCAGTGAGATTTAACTTGTTTTTTTTGTTTGAAAATTGCCTAGTTTGGTCAATATCACTGTAGGGTGCCTTTTGGTGTCCTGTACATGTATATATCGTTTGCCATGATAACTTAACATAAAATGACTATGAAAGGCTAAGTTTTAGGCTAAGTTTTTATTCATAACAAAAGCATTACATGGCTCCTTAGATGCATTTTCTTGTTTTCTTTTTTTTGTGTGTGTAAGAGGATGCATGTTATTTTGCTATGTCCCATGCACTGCTCATTAAATTTGAATGATAGTAGAATATTGTCAAATCATAATATATATATATATATATATATATATATCCTATTAATATTTTGGTAAATAAGAGATTACTCAATTTGAGTGTATTGATCATTTGGTAATAAAAACTATATTTTTATTTAAAAAAAAAAAAAAAGAAGAGTTTTTCCATGTCCCTTGAATGGTTGTCTACCCTGTCGTATTGGGAAATCCGCCCCTTTAAGAAAAGGCCATCCCCTTCAGTGACATCAGTACAACAGATTTTTTTGTCTCTTCAGTGGCAGGAATTTCAACATCTTAGGTGAATAATTTGGTGACTTTTCAATTGACAAATTAAAAAAACAAAAAAACATTTACATTTTAAAAATGAAATGGAGAACTGTTATTTTAAGTTGCAACAATATTTCACAATATTACCATTTCTTACTGTGTTTTTGATCAAATAAATGCAACCTTGGTTAACATATGAGACTTTTCAAAAACATTTAAAAAATCTTAACAACCCCAAACTTTTGAACAGTAGTGTATTAACAAAACTGCATAAATTTAGTCTCCCAAATCAGTCATATGGTACAACCAACAGTTATGTGATCTAACCAACAAGCCAAACAAACGAGCAAAAAGGAAAATAGTAAATAGTACTAATAGAGTATATTACCTATGTAAATGTTGTAATTTGACCATTTCGTGACAATTTACATTTAGTTATAAAATGCTAAAAATCTTTCTACCTTGTTTTTTTAAGTGCAGAAAGAAGTCTTATGGACTCCCTCTTTGGTTTTGATTTAACACTATTTTCCCTCCCTTCCACAGAGAGGATGTCCCCCCTCCAAAGAGCCGTGTTTCTACTGCACGCAGTTTCACCAGCGTGGGCAGCCAGCGCTCCTCTCTGGGCTCCATGTCACCCTCAAACCTGCACGAGTACACCAAGCCCCAGTACGACAAGATACCTTCTGAAGAGTACGAGAGGCCCCCTAGTCATGCCCCTATTCCCCCACCCAGCAGAATGGCTGGCCCCAACCTCAGCCGCATGGGAGCCATCCCTGTCATGGTCCCTGCCCAGAACAGGGATGGGTCCATTGTGTAAAGCTGAACTGGGATCATTCGCCACACAGTTTAGACTGTCACTATTCTATTCATTGTTCTAGCGGAATTTGTGAAGGAGCAAATGAAGGTTTCTGCAGAGAGTCGAACTCCGCTGTACCATCTCTGATAATACAATTTGACTCACAGAACTTCAACAAACATTAACAAAAAAAACTTTATTCAATAGGATGCGGAAAGGTGATTGATTCACCTGCTCCTGTTTTGTAAATAATGCAATGCATGATGTTCTTTTTTTTTTTTTTTTTTTAAATAGAAGGCCCTGTCTAATATAAGGCACTTGAATTGTTTGCCTGTTAAGTGTTCTCCAGAGATTAAATGAAACCCATTGAACTAAATGAAATGTATGTAGAACAAACCATAGTTCTTGGCTTTAGATGAAAACTCCCAAGCTATTTGTTATTCTTTTTGCTTTTTTATCAGTTTGAAATATTTTCAGGCAACTTTAAACCATTTATCTATGACAATTATTATCTCTTTATGCTACAAAAGCCTGGTAAAGATTTACTCAAAGTCTGTGGAAAATATGTGGGTTGGCTTTGGTTTCTGGATGAGATTGTTTTTAAAAAAGATAAAAGCGTTTGTTTAGATTAAAAATTATTTACATGTTATTTGTATATATGAACATGAAATTGATTTATCTGGCAATGAGCGAATACTGTGATTCTTAACCTGCTTTGATTTTTATGGACCATTTGGCAGTTGTGAACCCCCACCGGTACATGTCAGAGTGATTAGTGTTCAAGTCTCTGATTGGTTGTTTGCTTATGCTTTGATTGGCTTGTGACACCCAAACGTCCACTTCCCCCAAACCTGCAGCATAGTGGTCAAAATAAATAAGATTAAGGTTTTATTTCAAAAGATGCTCAAAGGCCAACGGCACCAGTCATCACCAATCCTCTACCCCAGCCATGCTAATCCTAAACCTGCATTTGGCTTTAAAGCTGATCAATTTGACGTTAGTTTGTAATTGATTTATTAGATGAAGGACATTTTACTGAAGGATTTGTTGATTGCACAATAATTTAGACCAACTGAAGGAGGTCAATTAAACGGAAGATTGTCCATAGATTTTTAAAAGACTTGAATGTTTATGAATAGTGTATTTATTAGGATTAGTCGTAACAACACTCTTAAGTCACCGTATTCACCACAGTGAGTGTCATCAGTCTTGAGAAAACATACTTTCTTATTGTTTGTGTTACTGTATATTTCATCCCGCAGGGTCACCCTAATGTTCACTCTGTGCCTTTTAAACTTTGGGTGTAAAGAACTGGTGGCACTGGTAGGTCCATGTCAGCAGTGTAAGGTAAATAACACATGAACAATCATTTAAAGTATATTTTGATTAAGGATGAGTTTTAATGCAAAATTTTACATTACTTGATTTGTTGTCAGTTTCTATGCTACGGTTATTACTCAATATATGTATAATGAACTGGTTTTTTTTTTTCTCATAAATGCTGGATTTGGTTTCATGGAAGGGTATTGTGTATGCTGACAACTATATGCTGTCTGTCTGTGTTTCTGTTGTACACACACAGCAGTCTTTTCACAATCTGCTTGTCTTTTAACCAGGGTTCCTGTTGAATGTGTAAATATATTTACTGTAATGTTTGGTGCGATTGATTGCGTTTGTCTTTACGGCTGTAATATGCTGCCGCTTGGGCTGTGAATTTGACAAGAGCATGATCAGGCTAATCATCCACCATCTGGATAAGGTATTATTAACATTTATTATGCATATGTTGTCATTACCCAAAATCACACGCACTTGTGATTTCCCTGGCTTTTATTTATTAAGCCTGTAAGAATAGAGTTGCTGTTACAGGATCAGTTCAGCTTGTTTAAACATGTAGACTAATGCCAGTGTAAACATGGAAATCTGATCTTTGATCAGCAAACCTTTACTGCTAGCTGTGCGAGTCGACTTCCTTGAATCGAATCATCTGTTTTCTGTTTGGATGGGGCCCATTTGGTATTTCATTACAGTAGAGGTTAGGCCAGTTCTCTGTACAGTGCCATTTAAACATATAGATACTCTCCTTACTAATAAGAGACAACTAATGATTATTAACTGTAGATGTTTTCTTAAAAAAAACTACTAATAATTACATTAACTTTTTTTTTCTTCCTATTTGTTTGGTTTGCACATCATGTAAAATCCTCCATTTTCTTTTTGTGTGCTTTTGTGATGTATTTTTGAATAAAAATGAAACCACTATCATTCCATATACTTTCACTGAGATATTCACTCATTCCCCCCCTCTTCATCCTGCTCTCCGCAGGCTACTGGTGGTACTGTCGCATTTCAGGGTGATTAATTTTAATCTCCCGTTGATTTCCACCTCTAACTCCAGGTGAGGCCATTCTCTCGCCGCCTAATGACCGCAATTAATCAATGACTCGCAAAAGCACCGGCGGCTTCGCTGACCAAGAGCAACAGAACCCGAAGCGATGGTGGTCTGTGTGCGTGTGAAAAACTCGGTGCATGTGGAGTGGTGCCCTTGAGGGTGCTTCATAAAACATGCTGCCTGAGTCAGTCAGCCGAGTCATTGCAAATAACTAATTTGTACCGCAAGCTCAGCCATTGTGTTGGTTTAAGACGGGTAAATCAAAGTGTAGAAATGGGTGACAAATTGCTTTGATTAGACTGAGGGTCAAATAATTGGCTTTTAAATAACTCCTATGTGGGTTTAAATAAATCAACAAGTGAGTAATACATTTGTTAGGGTTGCAAAAAGTGCTTTGCGTTCTATAACGGAGAGTAACTCTAAAGGGTTCGTTAATTCACCCAAAAATAAACCCAAATCTGAATTCTAAATTCAGATAAGGCACACTGAGAAAAAAAAAAGAAAAGGTGTAGAAACAATTTTGACTCAGAAATTGCTAGTACATTTCATAATTACAAAGAAATGTCAAGTAAGTAGTATTTTCTTGCAAAACAGATATTTATTTACAATTTAAAAAAAATAAAAATTGCATGTGAAAGTATTAAAAATGATTTTTCTTAGTGTGCGGGCAATTTCAGTTACTTGACTGGTACTATTTTTGTTCTACACACTTGAGCGCATACAATTCTTTCTGAAATGAGCAGATGCACAAATGATATTTGAGAACTATGAAGATGAAGATTTTAAGCAAATGGCGCTTAAATTTAAGCCTTTTTCTGTCACAAATGTATTGTATTGCTATGCAAGATTTGGTGCTCAACTTGTATGGAGCACTTTTATTTATTTATTTTTTTGTCCTTTTTAAACTCAATACACCCAGTCCACATTATAGGAAAAATATTATTATTATTATTATTATTAACAAAAAGTTTTTTCTGCACCATGGAAGAAAGTTAAATGCATCTGGAATATTTAAAATGATGACAACTTTCAACAGCAGATTGTTGTGGTTATGTTAGAATATTTATTTTAAGGTTTCTTCTACATTTCATCCTGTGCGGAGTTGGTTTCTCAGGACAATACTTTTATTATATATTATGTACATGACTGAATAACCACAGCTAAGCTGTTCTAACATTATGACACTCTGAATGTAAGTTTACCAATGTTTTAATTGTTTTGTTTTTACTCTCCCACAATGACGGACTTCAAGCTACCTTTAATTAATATCCATTTAATTTCTCAGGCAGTGATCAATAACATGAATGGTGGTCAATAATTAGTTGTAAAGATACTGATGTCTATAGCAATAACAGAAAGTTCATAATGTCTTGCAGTCCTAAGTATTGATAATGAGCATCTGTAACCAATCACAGACCTGAGCAAGCCATAACTTATGTAGTACCAAGCAAGTGATTAACTGTTGGATGTCAGTACATTTTTCATTAAGGCAATTCTGGGTGGAATAATTGCGCTGTGAATCTGTAGTAATTTCAGAGACGCATGCTCAAGCCATCAAAAGCACATTAGACTGTAATGTAATTGTGTTTATGTAAGGGAAATTCATTTCCTCTGAGCTGCATTTAACTTCCAGAGTCAGTGATGTGTGCTGTTGGGTATTTTCAATGCCCATCTCTGCTTTTGTGTGTGGGATTTGACTCCGCATTAATCCCACACAATGGAAAACATGACTCTTATAGACCTGTCCTTGGACTGAGAACTGCAGACAGTGAGATGAGGACATGGAAACGTCCCACCTCACATACTCTTGTTTTTCCTGCTGAAGGTAATAATTGTTTGCATATCACGAGGGGAGCAGGTTGGAGGGAGAGTGTTGATTGCTGATTGGTTGGATGCTGCATGTTTCCATGGTAACGTTATCTGGTTGTACACAGAGTGGAAGCATGGAAGAGGGGAGAATTTATCTCGCAAGCGTAATGCTCTGAGCCCTAACAACAGAAGCCTCTCAAAGCACTGGTGGTCTTGCTCAAGATTCGCTTCACCCATATCATCCCTTGTTTTCCGTAGTCTTCTCAGAGAACGTTCCTAGCCATTTAACCAAACAGGATTCTTTCGAAAGAATGAGAAATATCAATTGTACAGGTCAGAGATTTACATCTGGTCCTGAAGAAAATTTCATATAGTGAAGAAAATAGGCTAATATATTGTTGATTTTAAATAAATTGACCTGGGTTCTGTATAACTACCACTAAGGGCCGTGCAGCACAGTCTGGAATGCATCATGTTTGGGAACCAGATAACAGATACATGCCTTCCAGGGGGTTCTGTTTGCTTATTCTCCACCTTCACACAAAGGAATGTGGAGCCAGTTGGGCAACCTGTCCATATGGTTTTAATCAGATGTGAACACCATTCACAGCATGCACTGTGCAGTCAATCGCAGTAATATTTTAGAACTATTAACTAATAATAACAGATTGAGATAGCAGTAATGTTCTGAGCCATTTCTAGAACTCTAAAACTCTGAACGTGAGGCTGTAGCAGAGGGTTAGAAGACACACATGCTCTCACGGGTAAATGTGAGATATTCCCACCTGCTTTGTGTTCTTCAACTCTGACATTATTAAATGTAGGTAGTTAACAAATAAAATGAGCTATTGTTGCCAGCTGAAAAATCTGTTATACACAATGTACAAGCTTTCTGTTGTTTTTTAATTTTAATTTTATTTTAACAAGTAAAAGGCCTTCTAGTAATTCTGAAAACATCTCCATATAGAGTTGTGGTACACGTGTCTTTTTGCTGTGAAATCGTTACTGATTTTTATAAAGTAAAGATACTTTTATGTTAATAACATTAAGTAGCTTAATATTTCAAAATGATCACTTGCTGGACTAAAAAACATTGGTTTTATCAGAAGAAATCATGTTAAAGTATAAAATATGATGCATCGCGTTTTTTTAGGAATATTTATTTGTTTATTTTCGCTCAATCATCATTGTATTGCATTGGGTTTATACGTTGTTTTTACTTCTTTATTTCTTTTTTTATTATTATTTTTAATCGAACTACCCATGGATTCTCATGTTTTTAAACTCAAAAATGCGTTCTGTCCCTAACTGTAGCCTTTTTTAACTTTTTAAAACTTTTTTTACGGTGCCCGCGAGGTGACATGGTCGGTTCACTTAGTTTTGTCGTGGCCACGACATAATAACTCGTGGGAACGTGATATGTTGTGGCCACGAGATCATTTTGTCGAGGTAAGGACATCCTTGAGATGTTATGTTGAGGGAACAATATATTTTTCTCGGTGCCACGAGTTCAATGCGTAAACAAACCTGCGTGACCATAGCAACCCGAAAAGTTTTGACCTTATGATTGTATTTATGCTCCTGTGCCCATATAATTATGGTCTATTACTTAGGCTATATTTCATTTTATTTCTGCTATGTTCAATTTAAACTGCATTCCAGTAAAAATTCCAGTCAGCATAAAGCTTTATTGCATGTCGAGCATTTACAGTAGGCTGTTATTTACCATTCAGAACGCTAAGAGATCGAAATGAAGGGGAAAACGAATATCAAAATATAACCAATAATAATAGGATAATAATATACAAATATTATGGGGAAAAGACGATCAGTTAATGGATTTACAAGACTGTGGGATGGATAAAAAGGTCTTCTTGTGGACCTATTTTATTTTATGGACTTTATGTAACATTTCCTGATCAACTTCATTTGAATGCTGACTATGGCACATAATACAGTCCGATAGCCATGGTAATAATTTAATAATGTAATTACTATAATAATTTCTTAATTCTAAATAAAATATTAATGAATCCATCTCTGATAATCCCGGGTTGCTGTGGTCACGCAGGTTTTACACATTGAACTCGTGGCCACAAGAAATGGATGTCCTTACCTCGACAAAATGATCTCGTGGCCACGAAATAATATCACGTTCCCACGAGTTGATGTGACCCCAGCTAACAAAAAAAGGTCCCCCGGACGTCAGCGTGTAGGGTCCCCTTGACGTCGAAGACCATTCGGGACGTTTAGGGGACTTTCGCTTTAAGTACTCTGAATGTCATTTTATTTTACTTTTAGGCTAATCAAAGACAACAGACACGTTGTATGGAGCAAAATACGTTTATTTTAATTGAACAATTGTAAAGTTGCGGTGCTCTTTCCGTGTGTGTGTGTGTGTGTGTGTGTGTGTCTGCGTCTCTGGTTGTCAGCTGTGAGGTTAGTCCGATGGCAATTCTTCCCGTTGTTTTATAACCTAAAACAACAAAATGAAAACATTCTTTAGTGTTATGATTGATTTAATATGTCTAGGACTACCATTTATCCATTGAAAAGAGATTTGTAAAGTTGTTGTTGACAATTTGAATTTAGACCAAGCGGTCCGAGATTTTAGCGAACATATGAAGATAGGCCGTCCCAAATGGGCTTTTTTGTTCATATAGGCGTCTCAGTGTGTATTTTTACCACATGGAAATTCAATATTTAAGTTCAATATCTGTCAATATTACATACGTTTAATAATTTCAGCTTTACATGCTAATGTTAGCCTCGAAAGTGTTCACAGCGAGCAGCCGTACACGACAGACAACTTCAGTTTAAAAAGGTAAACTTTTCATAAAATGTAAGCATTACGAGATACACATTGGTTACAGTAGCTAATGTCTACAAATATAAAAGTATAAATACCTTTTCGACTGATGAAAGCTGAGACTCAAGGCTGTCTCAGGAAATCACCGGGAGAACCGTTAACGGTCACTAAGCAGCTGAGCGTTGCCATGGACACATGCTGCGTGCCCTAAAGTGATGTCATTCGATCATGTGCTCATTTGATCTACACTTGCTTGTAGCCTGTCTCCTAATGCGGCTATATTACACGATTTGTTTTGCTTTCTTTTGTTTTTTCTTTTTTTCTTTGTTTGTTTTTGAGCTGCACGTGGTATAGCAGTTTTAAATGCAATAACTAAAATAATAATTTTCCTAAATAACTATTCTTGTCGGCTTACCAACAGTTTAATATATAAATGGAAAGAATTAATTTATTTGTCTTACCTGTGTTATTTTCCACTTTCTTTTTCGCATTTTGCATTTTATTATCACAGTTAAAAAAGAGATTTTGTTGTAAGGAATAGGGTGAAGTCAGCTAAAATGAGCCACGTTTTGGTAAATGACTTAATACCATCAAATACGCTATGCATGAGAACTAATGATATTTTTAAAATTAAGATGGGTCTCTTAAATATGTATATATTTTTTAAATGTCAAAAAGTATAAATGTTTTAAAATTAAGAGTTAGAGTATCAGCAGGTACCTTTTTGAGCCACGGCACAACATTAAGGTAAAATGTGCCAATGTAAAAAGAGAACATACGTAGTTTCGGCTGAAATCATTTTATTTTTAACAGTAAATTGACACTATGGTCTATAGTGTGCCATAGCAACAGCACCATATGCATTTCATTAAATAGAAAGTTGAATGAATATTTCATTAAACAATGCAATTAAAAATTGAACTGATCATGTTGTATAGGTGTGTTTTTCTGTGCATTGGTGCCTTTTGTGTGCATGTACACTATCAGTCAAAAGTTTTTTAACAGTAAGATTTTTAATGTTTTTTAAAGAAGTCTCTTCTGCTCACCAAGCCTGCATTTATTTGATTCAAAGTACAGCAAAAACAGTAACATTTTGAAATATTTTTACTATTTACTACCGACTCCAAGCTTTTGAATGGTATATTATGTAATGTTACAAAAGCTTTTTATTTCAGATAAATGTTGATCTTTGGATCTTTCCATTCCATCAAAGAATCCTGAAAACATTTACTCAACTGAATAAAAAAAGTTTCTTGAACAGCAATTCAGAATATGTGACCTTGGACCATAAAACCAGTCTTAAGTCGCTGGGGTATATTTATAGCAATAGCCAAAAATACATTGTATGGGTCAAAATTATAGATTTATTTATTTTATTTTATTTTTTACGCCAAAAATTATTAGGACATTAAGTAAAGATCATGTTCCGTTTTTTTTTTTTTTAAATGTCCTACTGTAAATATGTCAAAACTTAATTTTTGAGTAGTAATATGCATTGGTAAGAACTTAATTTGGACAACTTTAAAGGCGATTTTCTCAATATTTTGATTTTTTTGCACCCTCAGATTCCAGATTTTCAAATAGTTGTTTCTCAGGCAAATATTGTCCTATCATAACAAATGGAAAGCTTATTAATTGAGATTTATACATCATCTGAAAGCATAATATTGAAAAATTGACACTTATGACTGGGTTTGTGGTCCAGGGTCACATATTAGAATGATTTCTGAAGGATCGTGTGACTAGAGTAACGATGCTGAAAATTTAGCTTTGATCACAGGAATAAATTACATTTTAAAATATATTCAAATAGAAGACAGTTATTTTAAATAGCAAAAGTATTTCAAAATTATACTATTTTTGCTGTACTTTGGATCAAATAAATGCAGGCTTGGTGAACAGAAGAGACTTCTTTAAAAACATAAATCTCACTGTTCAAAAACTTTTGACTTGTAGTTTATATGCATGTATTTTTTTTAAGACTAGATTTTGTGTGCATACATATCTAGGCCTATAAACCTATTTTCACCCTCAATTTCTGTGTAAAAATGTGTGTTTTTTAGCTGAAAATTGTGGCCCATTTTAGCTTAACCAGCCATTTCTACCTAAAATGACCTTTTTCACACAAAACCGAAGTTTATTTTTTTAAATTAAACTTTTTTTTTATTTGAAAGAGCATGTCAAAACATTGTTCATAAACCTTTGCTTTGTTGGTAAACATACTTATAATTGCTTTAGTACCCTTATTAGTGATGAATGAAATTTACTATGTGGCTCACTTACCTTCCCAGACAGCAACATAGTTTTGGCCCAGATCCAGCCCACATCTGGCCCGTGTGAAATCCATGCGGGCCAGATGTGGGCCGGATCTGGGCTGACACTGCTTGCTGTCTGGGTTACAATTTCTCTGACAAGCTTCATGTAACAGAGGTGAGTGAATTCAAATTCTGACCACCGCTAGATAATTACCCCCCTAGTATTGGTAGGTTTAGGGTTAGGTGTTGGGGAGGAGTTAGGATTAGGCAATCAGGTAGCGATTTCAACGAGAGGGGTAATAATTTGGCAGGGAGTCGAAAATGGGCACAACACCGGCCCTGCTTGAACGGAATGTCCAGTCCGAGGTGTTCAAGAAATCAACAATGTCTGTTGTTGGCTACATTGCTCAATGCTACAAAAACACGTTGTAAATAGAAACTTTTGACATTGGAGCCTTTACCAAATCTGTTTCGCCAGTATCCTGTTGTTACAGTTTTAAATATGGGTATTTTTATCTGCGTGAGAAAAAGGACTTGTGGCCTGAGAGCATGAGAACTGTTATAGTTGGGTGAGTCTCGCGCTGAATGTTGGAAGTTCCTGAACGTGGAAGTCTCGCCTGACTCGTATTGGAACGATGCTACATTTCCGGTCTTTGGTGATTCTAGTCAAATAATTTATTTTTTAATTTTTGATTTTTTTGCAGTAACTCACTTGTCATAGTTTAATGAGTGAGTAGATGGCATGAAGCGACATCTAGTCGATCTTATTACACCGTGAGACACCGGAACACGACAGCATCCTAACGGAAGTTTGAATCCTTCATGGCGGCGCTCATCAGTTACTTAGGAAAAAGGATTGAATATGCTGTTTTATTTTGTATACGTTTTGTATTGCGAGTAAATTCACTGATTTGTCTCACCGGTTTGAGACTGAATGTAGCCCCTTCCACAGAAATCTGTAATGAATTGTATTGGGTTGGACTCCGTGAACGCCCAGACAAGACTGAAATTGGAGTTAATGATGGCGCTCAAAAAACAAAATATGGCAAGTAGTTTAATGTCGAGTCAAACATGTTTTCTGCATTTCTTTCTTGAATTATCAAAATTACATAACCATAGCAGAGAATTCTACTTTTGGGAATATTTTTAAATATGTTATTAATTCATAGGTAGCCTATTGCCTGTATCCTCGGTTTTTGTCACGGTTCTTAAATCCTATGCATCTTTCTCGTCTTGTGCTTGTTGTTTATGTGCGTGTGAGAGTATGTGGGCGTGCCGACTCATCTGCGCTGATCACAATCCAATCATCAGCACCAGCTGCAGCTCATCACAACACCTTCAAATACTCACCACCTTCTCCTCTCCTTTGTCAGATCGTTGTTTGTGAGTCTCCGGTTGTGTTGCCCGTCTTCATTCCAGCCTGGTGTCTTCGTCGTTCCTGTTTTCGTGTTTCCTGTGGATTATCACTCTGGATTTGTCACCTACCATCAGCACTTCTCTTCACGACACTCATCTGACCATCGACGTCCCTGCATCACTATCCTGTTTCTCTCTGAACTGTTTCCATCATCATTTATCCGATTCAATAAACAGAGAGTTTACTTGCAACTTGTTTCCGCGTTTCTATCATGACAGTTTTACTTTCCATTTAGTTAACTTAGTCCTCTAAAACATATTTCATTATAACTTGGCCTAAGTTACATAATTTTTTACAGGAAAAACAATAGAACAAACATCAGTAAATGTTAACAAATCGTGATTAGTTTTGGCTAACTTTGGCACAGTATCTCCATTTAGTCTTCTCTCAACTGAATAAATAATCAAGATGTAATTAATAAAGTGCCTAAACTTGCTCGTTGCATATATATATATATATATATATATATATATATATAGTTTTATTGCATAACAGTAATCAGAACCACAATTGAACCTAAACCATGTAGTATTTTGCAGCTCTTAATAAAGTTCCAGTTTCTGGTTCATAGCTTTTGGATGCAATGAATTTTGCCATGTGTCTGAAGCTCCGCTGGATTCCATTTCAGGCAATCAGCTCATAGATAGACGTGCAGCACTGAGGCTTCAACAAGCAGGTAATGTGTTTCGTTGTGGCTGTTAGAGGGTCGATGCGATGTGTTCGTTTCGTTTTCCTCTCTTGTGGCCATATTGGGGTCATCTCCATTACCGCCATCGTGTCGGCTGTGTATCTGGAATATATGTGTGGTGTGAGATCTCCCACAGGAGAGCAGAGGTCAGGACCACTGAATTAGCTGTGTAGAGCCATTTCTCACCTCTTGCTTTTTTGTCTCTCCATCTCTCTTTATGTCTCTATCGTTCTCCATTTCCCCTCTGGAGATATTTCACACCGGAGGCTAAATCCAGTTAGGCAATTAGAGAGTCTCTCTGAGTCAGAGATGAAGTCTTCCCCCCGGGCCCACACATCATGCCCTGAGTAAGTGGGCCTCCAGGGCTCAGAGTATGTGTGATGGGAGATAACTACGGTCTGATCGGGTCTGGGCTTGTGTGGGGATAATGGCCCTGACAGACAAGCCAGGGGTCAGACGGAGACACTTCAAGAGACGAGCTGATAATTGGTTGATGTGGTCTACCTTGGATGGTGTGAGGGTCTTTAGAACTTGACGTTATCAAATACCACAGATAGTGTGCTGAAAATATCAAGATTTTTTTTGATGCATTTTTCCAGTTAAGTTTCACGCATAGAGCTTTTTCAAGCAATTACACCACAGACTGATCCATGAAACGCATTAGAAATTGACTTGAATTTTTTCCTCTGTAATCTTGACATCACGCTCTGGTTTTGGTGTGTTACGATAAGATGAGTTTCACTCTGATAAGCTCAACATGCATTAATATTAATGCAGTCCGACCACAGAGAAGGTCACGCTCTCTTTGATAACAGAATCCATAGCATGAGTTAAAATGTGGTATTTCAGTGCATGTCATAAATATTGCATTGCACTGCGAAAATGTTATTCATACGGTTGAACTGTTGAGTCTCGCTTGTTTGGAGCCAAAGCAGCTGTTTTTGTCTTATCAGTGCTATGTGTACCACAGAAGAATCTCTGGCTTATTTCAGTCTGTTCACAGGAATCAAGGACATGGGGCTGGCGCACGGAGCAATGCTTCATTCCTTTGAGGAATTCTCTCCTGTAATAGTTAACTCCAGAATGTTATTCTGTATATTTGAATTTGAATGTTCTTTTAAAAGAGACAGTACATTTTTAAGATGATATTTCGTTATAATGTCTCTTTCATTTATCCATACACAAATATAGGATTCACTGGAATACTGAACAAAGAAGAGTATGCGTAACCAGAAATAGACAAGGATTTGAATGTGTTTTGGATGCATGTTATTATTATTGTCAGGCGTGAGATTGAGTATTTGTATCTAATCCCCTCCATGGTTAAATTTATGCAGACTGAGGAGATTTTTAGCATCTTAACATGGAGGGAAGGAGAAAGAAAAGCAAAGCACAGCATGCTGGAGCGGATGTTTTAGATTTGCAGTGCAGCCAGAGGAACTGATGTTATTCACTGCTTGATTGATGCTTCTTTCATGTGTCACTCAGTTTCTGAAATGCAGTTTATTTGCTGCTGTATCTCTTGGATTAAAATGCTAACCCAGTAAATCACTAAAATCGATGCAAATCGGATGCTACGCAATTTATAATGGAACACGGATGTAGCATGTGATCAGTGTTTGGCCTGTAATTCGATCAGTTCATGTGTATTTCACAGAATTTGACGTCATGATAGTTCCTCCTCTCATTATCTGTCTTTTTTTTTCCTGTTTGGCAGCATTCATTGTTTGCATGCCTTTGGGTGGCTCTCAAAAACCAGGCCGACCGGCTCATTAACCTTCTCCGATGACAGCGTGAGCAGGATCGCCCGAGTACCACGCCCTCCACTGCACCTGTTCCTCCATCTACCTGCTCCTGCTGGTTACCTTGCCAGAGCTCTTCTGTGACACCTTCCGATTTAATGAAGGAGCTTTGCTGCCATCTAGTGGTGGCTGGTACTCAAAGCACTACATGGGAAAAGACTGTCTGCTTTGTTCTAGCCAGGGTCATTATATCACGTCTGCTTGAAATGTTTCTGTTTTCTTGCACCCAGGTGAAAAACAAGTACACTTCCATAATGTACTTAAAGTGCTATGAAAAATGGGTTCAAGTGTGCTACAAATGGTAACTAAATACATTTTTTAAATACAGAGATTGTATGTTAAAAGTGCATTTTAGTTCATATCCATGGTGTCTCAAAATAGCACAGTTGAGTACACTTAGATGATCTTAAGTTTATCTTAAGAAGTACTAAAGAATCATTTTTAGTATATTAAGTACAAAATTAGTGTGCACTTTAAGTACTGAGGAGTACAATGTACTTGTTGTACATTGTGTACTTGTTTTTCACCTGGGCAGTAACATCATTTGGCTTCCTCTGTTGACCTCAGGATCTTCTGGTGGCCCTCTAGGTAACTTATTAATATTTTTTAATATCTTAACAGATATGAAGAATAATGAAAAGATGAATATATTGTTATGATACAGCTCCATCTCCTGGCACAGTGCAGCTGCATTATTTTTATTAGTTGTAGTAGTAGTAAAGCACCAGGCCATTTAAAGCCACACAATGTAACGTTTGGCCCTCTAGTGGTAAAAAAGAAAAAGCCATGCATCTTGCGGAGGAACATTGTTTTTGTTGGGCCTCAGCTCTACGCAGATGAATGTGATTCGCGCCACAGAGATCAACATTTCATCTGAGCAGGTGCCATACAGTATCTTAGGCTGTTGTTTCGAAGTAATGTAATTTTTTTTAAGTGTATAAATGATGTAACAAATGTTAATACGAGATAAAACTATTCTAATTTGTAATGAACTTTACTGTTAGTGTCTATCAGTTCAATAAAATATCTTGCCTGCTTAGTAAGGAAAAAGCCATCTCTCTCGCTCTCTTATTAATAATTCATTATTATTATTATCATTTATACAACCAAGAGGTTTGGCTGGTATTTTGCATGGTCCATGGTCAATATTTTTCGCTTGTTGTGACATCTAACTTTTAGCTTTATACTTTCTTTTTTACGATTAATTTCCTGCAAAATTTGTCCCCACTGTCTTAAAGATGAAGTCATTTTGCACTCAATAACATTTTGTTAATAATTTTTAATTAACAGTGTAGCTTTAAAATGTATCAGCACATGTAGTGTTGTTACAGATGTGTTTTTTTTTTCATTGAGATTTATTTTTATGTTGTATGTATACACATTTCACTTGGACTTTAAAGTCACTCTTTGGAATTTTTTCCCAATTTTTCCTCAGATGTGAAATCTGTGAATCGCAAATGATCTTGAACCTGCGCGCAAATGAATGGTTTCAGTTCTCTGCTTGTAAACGACTCCTAATTAGTCATTAACATGTAAATGATCACCAGTCATCATCCAAATTCTTTCATTTAGAACAGCTTACATTTTCAAAAACCTGCAGAACGTCTGCTCAGACCCTGAAGCACTTTTCCACGTCAAATCCAGTTTTTACAAATATTAGTGTATGCACGCTTTATAAATTAGGCCCCAGGTGCCAATCAGTTGGCTCAGAAAAATATAAGCATCTAATATACAAAATACAACAACTAATCCTAAACACTACTGCTTGCTCTACATGCTGCTAGAAGATTTGGCTTATGTGTATTGATTGTTTTTTGATGGCAAGTATTGACAAACAAACTTTAGGACAGGATTAGTTCACATTTTTTAATAACATGGCACAATTTACATAACACAAGTTTAACTGAGGAGCATGCTGTCGCCTCACCCTTTTTTTGTACATGATCTAGAAAGGACATTTTTTACGTACATGATAAACAGCAAAAAAGTTTCTTACAATCTCTTTGCAATACGTATTGACTACCCACTACTGCTTCAGTGGACATTTTAATGTTTGATTTAAAAAACAACAACAAAAAAGTAGAGAAAATTAAAAAAAAAAAAAAAAAAAAAAAAACACTGCACAACATCTGAATTTCACAGAGTTTAAAAGCGCACAACTATCCCTCCCATGGACTACTAAAATAGATCTCTGCTCAATAAAAACAAACTGTCCATAGCTTGTCCATTGATCATTGTGTAGATACATAACACTTTAATACACAGTTAGACCAATAGAGAAATGTCCTGCTTTCTGTACTCCGACTTCTCGTGACATGATGGGACTTTTGATTTAGAGGTAATTAATTCAGAGAATTTAGGTTTCGTTAGCTTCTTGGAACATTGGTGTATTTGTAAGGATTGTCAACACAGATCTTTATAGCTTGAAGAACAAAAGCATGTTTCTGGATCAAAAGTTAGGGAACATTTTTGTTGCAGAAAATCTCCATTGTGGAACAATCACAATCTGAGTAATGTGTAAGCTTGCACCAGGAGAATGAGAGAGTTCATTATAGACTGTTTGTCCTCTAGAGGAGAGAAAAGTGATACAGAGAGAGAGCCCACGCAAGAGTTGCATAGTTGAAAGAAGGGATGTGGTCTCTTGGACAATATGATCCTTCCAAACCATTAATATGCAGCATTAAACTAAAATCAGAGCCTGTGCGCTCGCTCCCCTTTTGATCACTGCCCACTATGTACAGCATTTTAAAGTAAAGCTTTCATAACACCCATTTGCATATTTGTACCTTAAATTTTTTTTTCCTCAAGGAGAGAAACACACCAACTTTACACATATCTACAAGTTCTGCAATGTATTGAGGTACCTGTACATTCCAAGATTATCTTTCCATGTTGGAGATCTAGCGCTTGTCCACTTGCTTGAGATCAGTGTACTGTACATGTTTAAGAATACACATCAACACAGGAGCGAACAGGATAAAAGAGCATGAAAAATCTGTCTTTTGTACAAAAACAAAACTCAACACAAATAAAACAATCAGTAATGCACAATCTATACACAGATATGATACAGTCTCAAGTGCTTGCTTTTGAGTTCCATTACAGTCCATCGGGGGTCTCACCGCGCCTCGATGTCTTTGTGTGTGTGTGAGGAGGGTCTGTCTCTAATGTCAGTGCCGAGTGGGGTAGTCCGTCTGGGAGACGTGGAACGTGCTCCCAGGGATGGGATAAGAGGGGGCGGGGCACTGAGCGATGCGGTGGGAGGGGTTTTGTTGAGGATTCCATTCTGGGCAGCCATGGCAGAGGAGGGGCTAACACGGGGGTAGTGCATGCTGGGAAGTCCAGGGGCCATGAGACCCGGGTGAGGGAGATGTCCGTCTAAAGCGGGGTGATGCATCGGGTGCAGACGCCCCTGCTCGTAGTCTTCTCTGAGCAAGTGCAGACGTTCTCGCTCCTCTAGGTGCGCCCGCTCTTGCTCCCGCCGCTGTTCCAAGGT
This sequence comes from Onychostoma macrolepis, assembly GCF_012432095.1. Classification (NCBI taxonomy): domain Eukaryota; kingdom Metazoa; phylum Chordata; class Actinopteri; order Cypriniformes; family Cyprinidae; genus Onychostoma; species Onychostoma macrolepis. The sequence goes on along the minus strand of NC_081164.1, from coordinate 10,977,043 downwards.
CAGCCCATGAGGGTGGTCTCGGTTAAAGTCATGAGGCTCACGGTCCCGGTACGAGCGCTCTGCTTCGTAAAGCCGCGGCGCAGCTAACCGGTGCAGAGGGTCATTCCGCAGTAGCAGATCCCGAGCTAACGGATCCCTCCGATGGATATCGAGTCCCCGGTAAGGGTCCCTCATGGGATCCCAGTGAAAGGCGGGATAGGGGAACCTCTCTGCCCCTGGGATGGGACTGATACCCATGAAGGGGGCCACCATACGAGTCCTCTCCAAACTACTGATACTGTTTATGGGATGCATACTGGCCATGCCCATGGGTACCGGCATTGAAGATGGAGGGTGGAGAGCAGCAGGAGGAGGAGGAGGAGGAGGTGCTTGCGGTGTGGATCTTTGTTCCGGGGATCTTTCCGTGGGACCATCCTGCTCCTCTTTCCTCTCTTCTTTCACCTTTATCTCACTGTTTTTCTTCTCATAGGTGATATCAGACTTCTTCTCCAGAACATCTCGAGTCAGCCCGCCGTTCACCCGATCTATGCCGGCTGGCCGCATGTAGGGTGATGCTGTGACCCGATTGGCCGGCTTGTCTTCAGAAACCCGGCCGTCGTGGATGACGGGAGTGTCCTTGTCACTGTGGTGATTCTCCTTCACCTTGTGCTCATCTGTGTTGGAGTCTTTCCAGTCCGAGTGCTCTCGTTCTCTCTCGCGATCTTTGGGCTTGTCCTTGTCCCGAGACTCACTAGAAGGGATGTGGTTCCGGGAGGGCTCAGACGACCGGGTGTGACTCGTCAGAGTGATGGGGTTAACAGGAATTGGGGATGGGTGATTCTGGTGCCTCTTTTCGGCAGGTTCCCTAGAGGTGAAACGGATCATTACTATCAGACAAAATTTTTTTTTTGGATAATATTCAGCTGGTCAAAATAAACTACTTCAGACTCTTGATAAACCTTTCTGGGTTTATTCTGCAATAATGACTGGCTGACTGTACATGCCACTTAAAAAAATATATCTCACTGACAAATTATATAACATGACTGCTATGTTAATATCATCCACACAGCTCTACACACCGCTCTTTATCATCCTTGTTGACTGATGAATCTCTCTTTTCCAGGTCACGTTCTCTGTCTCTGTCTCTTTCTCTTTCTCTTTCTCGTTCTCGTTCTCTCTCATGGGAGCTGACTGACGCACTTCGTTCAGGGTCTCCAGGTTTGAGCCAGGGAGGTGGGGTGGGGAAGGACGGCGGAGTCCGGTGGAGTCTGTTCCATGGCTCGTGGGGTCCGCTGAAGTGCTGTTGTGCGCTGGGTGCATCTTTGTGGCCAAATACAGAGTTGGGTGCTGGGATTTGTAAAAAAAAAAAAAACAACAACATGGTGAGATTTTATCTTTATTTTTTCTATTTCATGCATGAATAATCTTTGATGTCAGAGTATTAACCCTGTGGTGCTCCTTATTTGGGAGTCACACTTGTGATCTTCAAGGTCAAAAGTGACCGGACATCTAAAATTTAACCCCCCACCCCATAGTAAAATCAATGTAACATATTTTTGTTTAATAACATTTTTTCTTTTGTATTTTGAGAGAATTTCATGGTACTAATTAATATTTATGCAATAATTATGATCAAATTTTCCCATTGAAGAAAATATATATTTTGTTTTTCAAATAATTTCTATTACTTTTCAATTATGGCAGTATTTCATGTTAGTAGAGAGCCGATGCCTTTAAAATCCAATTTTTGAAGCCAGATTAGTGCCGTCTAAGTAAAATAAGGAAAAACATCTGCAATTCCATGTTTTAGCCCATAGATTCCCACACAGCTCTACATAAAAGGCCTATAAATTCTCTAATTGTTTTTAGACATAAATACTTATTTTTATTAAGCTGTGGTTTTGGATATACAGTATATTTAGATATTTTCAAAGACAACTTTTTGTAGATTTAGATTTTTTTGGGTTTGAACACAGAGAAAGCATTTTGTTACACAAAATATTAAAATTCTACAAAAAGTAACAAAAATGAACAGGAATGTTTTATCAGAGCTTAATCCTTCTGGGTCTGATCTGATTTCAACCTCTTATTTCAGTTTTCTGAGTTGTTATAGCTATATGTGTGTATATTTGTGTATGTGTCTGTTTTGCACTCTTGATGTTTCAGTGTAACCCCTTCCTTGCTGTCCACTTTTTTTTACTGCATTGTAGTTGAATAATTGCTTTTATTTTATATATTTGCTGTGTTACAGTCACACCAGTTCATAGGTGTGTGTGTGTAAGTGTTAGTGTACGCGCATGTGTGTGTGAGTGGATGTGTTGGTTTTGCACTCTTGATGTTTTAGAGTTTCACCCCGTCATTCGCTGAATTTTTGTGTTTTTGTCGATTTCCCACTGATTTCCTATGGTCGGTCATTTTTGACCGAAGACCACAAGTGTGATTATTTTTTTTTACGACCACTTAACCTGTTTGAATCAAGCCCTCAATTTTTTTGTGTTCACATTCCAAATGCCATAAAAGTCACCAAATTTCGTACCATTCCGATGACGCTGTGATTTAAAAAAATTCAAAACAGAAAAATGTTCGGTCAAAAATGACCGTTGAGCACCAGAGGGTTAAATATATGTTTATATCTTTTTAAAGGGGTCATATGATGCGATTTCAAGTTTTCCTTTCTCTTTGAAGTGTTACAAGCTGTTTATGCATAGATAAGATCCCTGAAGTTGCAAAGACTAAAGTCTCAAAACCAAATAGATATTCTTTATAAAAGTTAAGACTTGACCACGCCCTCCTAAAATGGCTCATTCAAACACGCTCCCACATGTCTACGTCACGGTGTGGGAAGATTTGCAAAACACTGGCCAAATGTATACACAAAGAAAGAAGGTGGAACTATTATTCTCGCTGTAGTGTTGTTGCTGCCACCGGCGCCATGTCGTGGAGACGCTGTGTTTCATTGTGAAAGCGAAACTACTTTGTTTGGGCTTCCAAAAGAGGACACAACTAGAAATCAGTGGTTAAGTTGTGTTTACAACACTGTTCCAGAACAGTTCAACCCAAATATTCGAGTGTGTGCAGCGTATTTTACGGAGGACTGTTTCCTGAACCTGGGAGTAGCCTGCCAGCTGTGCATAAAGGCTGTTTCTATAAAGTGGGGCAATTCCAACTTTGCAAGGACAGTCTGGCGCTTCCGACTCACAGCCTTTAAGTACGTTTTCATATTTAAAGAATTTGTCACTGACGATTCAAACACGGAAAATAATGTGTTTTTTTTAACCTTAAACCGCATAAACACATTGCATTACACCAAATACACAAAATAATGTTCTTTTTAGCAATGTCATATAAGCCCTTTAAACTAGGGGTGTCAACGTTAACGCATGCAATTAATCAAAAAATTTAACGCATTCATATTTTTTTCACGCAAATTAATCGTTTGATAAGGTTTGACCCCAACTTCTTCCCGGCATCGCAGCGCGGAAGGTTATCTATCATGGTGTGATGAGGGTACAGCGAGCGAACCAGTGTTGCCAGGTTAGCGGCACAAGTGGGCTATTTTGAAAATACAGTCGCAGGAAAAAATTACAGAGCCATGGGTTGTGGTTTTTTGGACTACTTTTATAATGTACCGCAGCCGCCCAAAGTGTACATAGACAAATAAAAATTAAAATAGATCCTTTTACTAATGTGTATTATACTTGGAATGTATCCCTGGCAACTTAAGAACGGAGAGGCGGTTGTAACATCACAAACAACATTGAGTTTCAGCAAGAGCATACATGTTAAGGCTTTTACACAGCAGAAATAAACATGACAACAGCCACTATAGATTATATAAGATAATAAACACACGATTACGATAGATATGGTCTGTATGTGATTTTCTTGAGAGGGAATGTGTACATCTGAAATGCTAATTTGTGCAGCGATATAAAAGGCTATAAATAGCATATTTTAACAACAGTAAATGACCAAATTCCAAATGTGATCGCAAAAGGAAGTTATTACAAACCCTCAATGGTGGTTTGAAGTGAGTTCTGAGTAAAAGTGAACTATTAATCTCATAAATTGTCTTATGAAGCATGATACTAATGTTAGCGTTAATGCACCTGCAGAACAGGTCCAATTCTTCCTCATAATGCATTCTGTCATTACTTCACGTAAGGTCGCAAGAAATGTTTTGTTGTATTTATTTAGAAATACTTTTGATAATAGTTGGGTAAATGTATACTGGGATTGAAGCGATGTGGCTTGGTAAACGTTTTATTGCCAGTTTAACCCCTTAACTGTCACTCACAGTTTTGAACAGAGACATTATAGTGCACTATCCAAACTTAATTTTTTATAATTCATGAATGAAAACATTTTGTAACATGATTTTGATGTACCATTTCCATGGTAATGCAATGTCTGATTTTAAAATGGGTTTCAAAGGATGAATTTTGAGATTTTAAGTTTTCAACTGATATATAATTTCTTATGATTTCTAAAGCGTAATAGAGAAAAAGGCAATTAAGAAGACTTTCTGTGACAAAGGTCAGAACTCCTGTTTTTCAGGTCCACTCTTGTCATAAATTAATCTATTACTTTTCCTACATAATTTATTAACAAAAAAAGTGGTAAAATACCTATTTATGAGTCTTAGACCTTTCCAACGATATATAGTTTGTCATGATTAGATTAGGATTTAATTGTAAAATAGTGAAGTAAACGTAGGCGTCCCACAGAGGGGACGGTGACAATTAGGAGGTTAAAGGCTGATAATGGCTGAATAAATACAAAATAATAATGATAAAAGGATTATGTCTCATACCTGGCAGAAGTGTGAAAGGTTCTGTTTTCTTAAACTAGTTTGTCATGCATTTCTTTTTCAACACATTTACAGGTAAATCCTAGTATTTTAAATTTGCGATTAATCATGATTAATCACGGTCCATGACTGTGATTAACGCGATTAAATTTTTTAATCGATTGACAGCACTACTTTAAACATTTAAGCCCCATTCACACCAAGAATGATAACTATAAAGATAACGATATTAGCGTCCACACCAGCGGACGATATCATCTGTTTATTCTAAGCGCATGCGCGTCTACTGCTTTAAATTCTCGTGCTCGTTATAGCAGGATGGATTCTGATTGGCTGTCAATGTTTGTATCGTTCATCAGCTGGAAATTTTTTTGTGAAAGTGATTCCAATGATATCGTTTCTCTGTGCCTTTATCGTTATAGTTGTTGTGTGGACTCTGCTATTCTTTAATATTGAGAACGATTTTTAGAACTATATCTTTATCGTTATCTTTATAGTTATCGTACTTGGTGTGAACGGGCCTTTAGTCTTGTAACTGCATTTAGTCTTATAACTGAAATATATAAATGTTCTATATATATCTGAACGATATAATGTTGACTCAAAGTGAATTTTCTAATACAAAATAGCTGACGAATTGGCACTTACCGAGTGATGGGTTTCCCAGCCCTCCAAAGGCTGCAGTGCTTAACGATGCCAGACCTCCAAATGAAGGCGGTCTGTTGAAGGGCTCTGTCAGTCACAACAGGAACAAGGAATCAGTCAGTGAAATGATTGTGTGAATCACCAATGAAGTACAGATTGCTTCATCACAGAATGTTATGACTTAAAATACCCCCCGCCCCTTTATAAATCAGCTTTAAACTCACTGAATCTTAAGTTTAAAAATGAACATATATACATACATATATATATATATATATATATATATATACACACACACACACACACACACACACAGTATCTCACAGAAGTGAGTACACCCCTCACATTTTTGTAAATATTTTATTATACCTTTTCATGTGACAACACTGAAGATATGACACTTTGCTACAATGTAAAGTAGTGAGTGTACAGCTTGTATGACAGTGTAAATTTGCTGTCCCCTCAAAATAACTCAACACACAGCCATTAATGTCTAAACTGCTGGCCACAAAAGTGAGTACACCCCTAAGTGAAAATGTCCAAATTGGGCTCAAAGTGTCAATATTTTGTGTGGCCACCATTATTTTCCAGCACTGGGGCATGGAGTTCACCAGAGCTTCACAGGTTGCCACTGGAGTCCTCTTCCACTCCTCCATTGCCCCTTTCACACCGCTTTAGTTCCAGAACTAAAAGTACAGTATTAAAGTACTGGGACGATTTTGCGTGAACTATTTCCCAGTACCATTTAAAGGGTTGCATTCGCACCGACAGTGGGTACTAAGAAGTGACGTAAGCCGATCGACAGCGACGTCATTTGTGCGCGGCGTTCAACAACGAAAACAAAGAAGAACAACGTTAACAACAGGAGGATGGAGGACGCTGTGATCGGAGCTGTGTTTTTGTTGTTCAAAATGTTCAAAAGTGCCTGCACTTCAGCGTCCGTCCATCTATCGCTGTTCTCCATTCTTGCGAAATATAAGTTGATGCGATGTTTACACAGTATGTGTTTACACAGCATTTTAAATCATGGCGGGTGAGGCGTTTCGTACGCGTTTAGCCAATCAGCGTACACTTACGTCACGATAGTTCCTATGGAACTGTTTTAGACCCTACTCTGAAGTAGGAGCTAATTAGTTCCTCCAAATGGAGTTCCTGGAACTAAAACAGTTCCTAGTTCCCGCGGTGCGAACAAACCAAAAAGTGGGTAGTTCCACAATTAGTTTGGGTACTATGAAAAGGTTCCTGCGGTGCGAAAGGGCCTCATGATGACATCACGGAGCTGGTGGATGTTAGAGACCTTGCGCTCCTCCACCTTCCGTTTGAGGATGCCCCACAGATGCTCAATAGGGTTTAGGTCTGGAGACATGCTTGGCCAGTCCATCACCTTTACCCTCAGCTTCTTTAGCAAGGCAGTGGCCGTCTTGGAGGTGTGATTGGGGTCGTTATCATGTTGGAATACTGCGCTGCGGCCCAGTCTCCGAAGGGAGGGAATCATGCTCTGCTTCAGTATGTCACAGTACATGTTGGCATTCATGGTTCCCTCAATGAACTGTAGCTCCCCAGTGCCGGCAGCACTCATGCAGCCCCAGACCATGACACTCCCACCACCATGCTTGACTGTAGGCAAGACACACTTGTCTTTGTACTCCTCACCTGGTTGCTGCCACACACGCTTGACACCATCTGAACCAAATGAGTTTATCTTGGTCTCATCAGACCACAGGACATGGTTCCAGTAATCCATGTCCTTAGTCTGCTTGTCGTCAGCAAACTGTTTGCGGGGTTTCTTGTGCATCATCTTTAGAAGAGGCTTTCTTCTGGGACGACAGCCATGCAGACCAAGTTGATGCAGTGTGTGGCGTATGGTCTGAGCACTGATAGGCTGACCCCCCACCCCTTCAACCTCTGCAGCAATGCTGGCAGCATTCATAAGTCTATTTCCCAAACACAAAATATGGATATGACACTGAGCATGTGCACTCAACTTCTTTGGTCGACCATGGCGAGGCCTGTTCTGAGTGGAACCTGTCCTGTTAAACTGCTGTATGGTCTTGGCCACTGTGCTGCAGCTCAGTTTCAGGGTCTTGGAAATCTTCTTATAGCCTACGCCATCTTTATGTAGAGCAACAATTCTTTTTTTCAGATCCTCAGAGAGTTCTTTGCCATGAGGTGCCATGATGAACTTCCAGTGACCAGTATGAGAGAGTGAGAGCGATAACACCAGATTTAACACAACTGCTCCCCATTCACACCTGAGACCTTTTAACACTAACGAGTCACATGACACTGGGGAGAGAAAATGGCTAATTGGGCCCAATTTTCACTTAGGGGTGTACTCACTTTTGTGGCCTGCGGTTTAGACATTAATGGCTGTGTATTGAGTTATTTTGAGGGGACAGCAAATTTACAACTGTTATACAAGCTGTACACTAACTACTTTACATTGTAGCAAAGTATAATTTCTTCAGCGTTGTCACATGAAAAGATATAATAAAATATTTACAAAAATGTGAGGGTTGTACTCACTTCTGTGAGATACTGTATATACTGTATATACAGTCATGGCCAAAAATACAAATGCCAGAAAAAATGCCACAATTAACGGCACCCTTTTGTTCAATACTTTTTGAAACCTCCATTTGCCAGTTTAACAGCTCTAAATTTTCTCCTATAATGGCTGATGAGGTTAGAGAACACCTGACAAGAGAATCACTCCAGACCCTTTAGATTTCCAGCTCCATGTTGGTGCTTCTTCTCTTCAGTTCACCTCACTCATTTTCTATAGGGTTCAGGACAGAGGACTGGAATGGCCATAGCAGAAGCTTGGTTTTGTGCTCAGTGACCCATTTGTGTGTTGTTTTCGAGGTTTGTGTTTGTATTATTGTACGGTTGGAAGATCCAAACATGGCCCATTATAAGATTTCTAACAGAGTCAGTCACTTATTGATTTTTTATCTATTGGTATTTGATAGAATCCATGATGCCATGTGTCTAAACAAGATGTCCAGGACCTCCAGCAGAAATATAGGCCCACAACATAAAAAATACAGCAGTATATTTTATTGTACACATGGGGTACTTTTTATCCCTGTATTCACCAAACCCATCTTGAGTGTTTGCTGCTAAAAGTTTAAGTTTTAGTTTTAGTTTCATCTGACCATAGAAGCCAGTCCCATTTGAAGTTCCAGTCATATCTGATAACTGAATATGCTGGAGTTTGTTTTTGGATGATCTAGGAGAATTTTTCTTGAAACCCTCCCAAACATCATGCTGTTTGACAATTTTTTTTTAAAGGTTTTCTGACTCCGAGACTCTACTATTTTCTGCAATTCTCCAGCTGTGGTCCTTGGAGAGTCTTTAGCCACTCAAACCCTCCTTCTCACTGTACATTAGGACGATATAGACACATGTCCTCTTCCAGGCAGTTTCGTAGCATTTTATGTTGATTGAAAATTCTTAATTATTGCCCTGATGCTGGAAATGGGAATTTTCACTGCTGTAGCTCTTTTCTTAAAGCCACTTCACTAATTTGTGAAGCTCAATTATCTTTTGCTGCACATCAGAAATATATTCTTTGGTTTTTCACATTGTGATGGATGATTAAGGGAATTTGGGCTTTGTTTTCCCTCCTATTTATATTTCTGTGAAACAGGAAGTCATGGCTGGATAATTTCATGTTCATAATCACCCTGGAGTGCTCAAAATTGTGAATATGAATGGGAATATATTTCCCCCCATTTTAAATTCTTATTATCCAATGAAAGGATTTTTTAAATAATAGATCAAAAGGATTAAAAATGCAGATTAATTTTCACAGCCTTCTTTGATTATATTTACCAGGGTGCCGATATTTTTGGCCATGACTGTGTATGTATATATATATATATATATATATATATATATATATATATATTCTTGCCAACTTACCTAAGTGGGGTGCTGGGGTAAGAAAATTGCTAGGATGATGTGGAGGGTGTCCGAAAGGTGCAGCTGAGGGATGCGTGGATCCTGAAACACAAAGAGACAACGATGAAATTTGTTTCAATCTTGTTAAAACAAGCCTAATGGTCTAGCTCAAGGTTCCTAATTCCAGTCCTGATGCCTCCAAGCTCTGCACATCTCTTATCTGACATGCTCAGTTGAGGGGTAGGCTCTATTTGACTGTATTGGGAATCCCTGGTCTAGCTGCAACCTAACAGGCAAAAACTGCCTAGACAATACATCCTTGACAGGAGTGAAAATGCAGTTTAAAATAAAGTACAAATAACAGGATTAATCTATAATGCAACCCAATCATAGGCTGCTTTAATTTGGAAGCATTTAGGTTTTGTTACTTCACTCGCTTGCAGTATAGGTGGTGAGTAACGAGTATCAAGAAATGGGGACTAAAATAGTTACAAATTAATAAAATATATTAAGAAAAAGAAAATCACTAATAGTCAGTCCAGACTACCCAAAAGATTTTGGAAGCTCTGCTCTTGATCTGTATAGTGACAGTGACTCACTTCAGTCAAGAATGAAACTCTATGCTAAGATTTTGGTCATCTGCTCACCTGCTGCTGAGAAAAGCGATGCAGGTCGTGCCAAGTCATGAGGGTGGTGGATAGCTCCAAAAAAGGTGGGGCCTGGGGGTCGACTTAGGAACTCCGGTTTGAGGCCAAAGTCCAGCTTGTGTGGGTCAACCTGCATCTGCTGCTGGAGAAGGCCAGGTACAATAGAGAACAAATGTGATACCCCTCACAAAGTACCTCGAAAATAAGAAAGGCTGTATTGTATTCTGCAGATCAGAGTTAACAAAGAGGAGAAAAAAGAGAGGCACAAAGAAAATTTCTTTGCATATGTAATGTTGATCCTGATTGGAGGGTGCGGTAAAAGTCAAATCAGGTTATGTATGCAAATCTCACCTTTACTTTCTGTTGGTGGTGGTAAATTTGCCAGGCTATATGGACATGCATAGCACACCACTTTCCTGGTTTCTGTGAAGACAGAAAGACAAGGTAAGAATTTCATGTTCAAACATGACTATTCATTTTATTCCTTTAAAACTTCTAAACTCTTCTATTACAGAATATTGGGTACATCTGAAAATATTATTTACAATTTTATGTAATATTGTTGAACATTTTATGAAATTTAACTTGGAATGTTAATATTAAGTTTCTTTCAGTTTTCCTATGTTTTGGGCACAGCTGCAAATTAATTAGGGAAAATGTCATTACAAAGTGTTTTCAGTGATAAGGGAGTCATATAGCGTCTCCTATAGACTCTGAGATGAAACCGTCGAGTCCCAGTGCACAGCTAATTAAAGAGACTGCGGAGCGGAAGGCAGGTGCTCGGTGTAAGGTGGGATTAAACTGTAATGAGCTTTTACTCTATTTCCTGCAGAGTCCTGTGGGGAAACAAGCCGAATAACTGATAAAGCAGTCTTACCCTGAGAACCGGCCGGAACGGATCTGTCAGCTGGAGAGGCGAGGGAAAAAGAGAGAGCGCGAGTGAGAGAGATTAGAGACACAAAGCTGTCACTCAGGACTTTTAATTAGCATCTGAGCATCACTTCATCACTGACCAAATTAAAATGTTAAAATTTCCCTTTCTAATGAAGCATTTCGTGGAATAATTAGGCCAGAATTTAGAGTATTCCCCTTCCTATCACTGCCTGCATACCAATGTGGACAGTATAACATGACTGACAAATGCAATGCTTAGTTTGCCCGTAGTATCATTAAGCACTAGTTTGTTTGTTGCAAAGAGTGTGTTTGGGGTGCGTACCCGAGGGTCTTTCTGAAGGAGTGTGTGTGGGACGGCTCCAGGCCTGGCTGCCACGTCTAGAGGGTTTGAGGTCTGTAGTACACAAAGACAAATCATAAGCATTTTCAGCCAATCACACGATACTTAAACCATCCAGTAATATCTCACATACTCTAGCATCACCAGTTACTCTGTGGTACATCACCAGAATGTGTATCTTAAGAAAACATCTGAAATTGATTCTCTATTTATACTGTACCTATAGATAACATTAAAGGGGTGGTTGACTGTTTTTTTTCTAGGCTTGATTGTGTTTATGGGGTGCAGTCTAACATGTGTTAATGCTTTGTTTTTTTTAAACATAATTTACCTTTATTCCACACTGCTCTGTCCCTTCTCCTATAAACGTGCTGATCATTTCCTGCTTTTATGAAGCCCCTCCCGAAGAAATACGCAATGGGCTCAGATTGGTTAGCTGGTCCAATGTGCTGTAATTGGCTAAACCGTCTCTAGTGCACGTCTAAACGTCCCGCCTCTCAGCTCAGTGGCATATGTGCCGGTTGTATTGTAAACAATGGCGTCGTCTATATTGCTTATCAATTTGGGCCCGATTGAGACCATGAGAATATTAGTGAAGAGGATCGCGCAGAACCTGTGCAAGCTCAACTCTTATTGGTAGGTTTTTTTGTTTGTTGTTGTCTCATACTTTTAGATATGTTGTTTGTTATTTGTAAATGCTACTGCTTCTGTTAGCTTTTAATATATGGTTTTATCCTGATTAAAGCTTTAATACAGCACGACAACCGCACACTCGTCCATGTTTAATGCTTCTCATAGCTATGTGAAAAGTGTATAAATGGAATATTTCATTGTTTGAGCAGAGCTGATGATCTGAAGGAGAGAGATGCAGAGCGTGCGAGGAACAGGATTGATAACCGCTGCTTTAGAACATGAAACTTTCAATCCATTAGAATTGTTAGAAGATAGAATTGCAATTCATATATGAATAGATTTTTACATGCATCCCTAGTTTTCTTCTTCTTCTTCTTCTTCTCTAAAGCAGCACAAGATGGCCTCGCCCCCCTTTGCTGCATGTTCCCGGTGGCGGGGTTTATCTGGGTTCGTGACGTAACAGACCCGGAAGTAGCTCGTTGTAGTCCAAGCCGTTTTTGTAGGCATTAAACTGCCAGAATTTTAAAAGACCGTTTGCATTGAACTTTCAGCGCTGCAACTTTGCAGATATTGTTAATGCTCATTACACACTACTACACAAACTAACATTAAAAAAGTGAAATCTCAATCAACCACCCCTTTAAAGAAGAAACCAACTGTCTGAGATCTGTTTATATTTAGCTAGATCCATTCCATGTGTGCAGGAGTACATTTCGAACAGCACAGGAGGTTAGTTTTGGGAGTAGTCTTGAAATTCCAACATTTAGTGTTTGATATTGTGATACCCTGGGCTGGAACGCTCCCTGCAGAGATCCGAAGGGCCCCGTCGGTGGGATGACGGGCGGAATGCCAGACACCGCTGGGGGGTAAGAGTGGAACAGCTGAGAAAAGAAAAAGGATACAAGACACAGTTACTCTGTGAGGTTCCTGTTTGATCGTGTCAGCTGTTTACAGTTATACAGTGAGACCGGAGCCTGCAGGTCCCTGTACATACTAACATCTACACAATACACACATGCTGCATAATATGAAAATACACACCATGTGAAAATCACAACAATTTATGCTTAGTTTTTCTCTCAATGAATGAATAAATAAAAGAATTAGACTACAAATCATTTATTCTGCTGCATATAATGATACAACCTTCATCTGACCTGCAGCTGTTGTGACATTAAACAAAGATTAATGGTGAGATGAATTTACAATATGGGTCACCCTCTAAACCAGCTCTGATAGCAATGACTGTTATTATCACAGCGCACTGCATAATACATGTAATTACAGCGGTGTGTGTGTTCATGGGTGGGTGTCAAAAATGAATCACTGCTAAATGGCGACTCCGTAATTGAAGGGCAGAGATCAAATAAATTAAAGTTGCATTAACCTGTTGGACAGGCAGGTAGAATGAAATGCATTTTATCTCTAACAAGATCCCCACTGTCACCAGCGAGGCATTTCAATAATAATATTTAAAAAAATCTTTAATAAAATGTGTGCTTAATACCTTTATGCAGGAATTTTTTTAATAAAAACATTAAGGCACTTAAAGCCTATTGTAGATATTATTACAGATGGATTGTTTATTGCCCCTATTGCTTAAAATGCCCAGAATGCCAAGTATGATGAAATTAAATTATTGGAGCACAAATGAAAAAAGACAACAACCACTACACTAAGGAAGAAGAAAAAAATCACTACAGCAAATGCCAAAAACATGACAGGTACTCACGCTGTGTCTGTAGAAGGGGTCGACTTTAGTGGGATATTTGTCGAACTGTGGAAGAAAAGAGAAACTGAGCTCAGTACACACAGGAGTCCTTCAGGCCTACAATCAATTTACTCTTGACAAATAGCTTGATGAGTCATGAGGCTCAAAACAAATACCAAATACTTTAATGTGCTCTCCAGAAAAGTGTTTGGTTGGCAGTAAAATGGTCTCTGCCCTGATTAATGAATGTTAGCACAGGAAATAGGCCTGCATTATTTCTGCTGGCCCCGTTCAGGCTGTCATTTTGCGATTTACAGTGAATTATGACAAGGTTAATGTGTATTACTCAGCAATTCTGTGAATGGTCAAATAGAAGCTATTCAGCTGTCTAAAAATAGTCCTATAAATAGCTCATTTAACAGGGTTTGAGTGGTCTAATCTGGATCCAGAGAGAATGTTTCCCACTTGCGAGTAAACAATGTGGCTCTCAAACTAGTTTTATACTCTCATTAGCTAACAGAGCGCCATTCTCAGAGGTCTTTTGAGTCTGGAATGGTTCAAAAGCCGCTTTTAAGCCTCTGTGGGCAGTGTGGTTACCGTCGAGCTGTGTGGGAGCGTCTGTATGAAGCCTCAACTCACTAATCAGCTCTGCTGCCTGCCAACCAAAAGCCCTCAGTCAAAACTCCATCAGACCAAAATGATGTCATTAAACTGGGAATGAATAAACTAGTATTAAGTTCTCAAGGCTTGGCTGGAACAAAAATGTATCCCCAGTGGCTCTGACTGCCAATTCGAAAATCAGGGCAGAGAACAGAGTGGTGAAGCATGCCAGAGAAAAACAGCAGTTTTTCAACAAAGAAAAACCACATTGTGGCAAGAGAGAAACACATGGTTACAATTGAGAGAGCGAGACACCGCCATGACTTCCAATGTTTACTGAATCAGCATACTGTACTGCACAAGTTTAGAATTCAGCAGTCGGTGCAATACACATGCACAAATTTAGTAGTTACCTACAGCATTCCCACAGTTTTTGACCACTGATTTCTTCCAGTCATCTCTGATGACTCAATGGGGATTTTTACACATCATATTGATGGCTAATAAACCATCATTTGTGAACCGGCCTGAATAATTCATTAAAATGACACATCATAAAAATTTCCATGACCGTGGGAACCCTGTATCTTATATACATGCATTTGATTTTATTGTGTATATATTTATTTTATACATTCAGTCATCCATTTAATCACTCAAGCATCTCCACCTTATTTTGCAGTGCGGAAATAAACTATCTTCTTTGATTGTGCAAGACTTCCGATTCATTAGCCTCTGTAGGTAAATAACTTGAATAATGAAAAGCAGTAAACTGTAAAATGATTTGCGCTATAAACCAGTGTGTTTATTATAATAATGCATTAAAATAATATGATCACAAAAATCAGTTTGCAATATCAAGCAGCATAATAGACTGTTTCTTGTACAGGTAATATATCTAAAAGAAAATGACACCGGAAACCTTGCACAAGTTACCAAAGGCCTCTCCCGCTCTTACGTTAAAAATAAGGTGAATAGTCATCCATCCATCACCACAATTGTTATTATTATTTTTTTTAAAGTTGTGTTCCACTTATCCTCACATTTCTGGCTGGGGTACGCACCATGGGCGGTGCAGGCGTGGGCATGATGGCGTGGGGGAAAGGGGTGAAGGTGTGCTGGTGTGTGTGTTGGTGTGTGTGCTGGTGTTGATGCTGGTGCTGGTGCTGGTGCTGGTGGAACTCAGTCCGCAGGTATGGAGGGGGGCCCAGTGATGCCCCGCGATCAGCACTCTGAGACGCCAGGAAACGAGTGTTTAATTCCTGCCGGAGAAGGTCTTGTTCTGGGAGAAGAAAAAATACGAGAAGTTTTAAAAACACACATTTGAATAGTTACTTTACAAGAGCCCCTTTTCAGAAGTGTTTATCTAAATGCAGAGAGAACCATATTGGTATTGGCAATTATTACATGATTCAACAGCTGGCAGTAATATCTGATCTTATTTATCCTATGCATTAAAGGACTCTGGATGAGAGATTGGTACCTGAGTAGGCACTCCCAGCTGGGTGTCCGGGGACCGGCAGAGTGTTTGAGGTGAGAGGAGGAGGTGGAGGCAGAGCAGCAGGCGACGCAAACATATTGGTGTGATGAGGAAGAGTGGAGGGCGGCAGGGAGGGGGGGAAGGTGTGCGAAGCCGTGGGGTTTGCTGGCAGGGGCAGGGGGAAGGAGGCTGCTGCCCCAGTGGGGGCAGGTTGGTGATGGTTCAGATGAGGGGCTGGAGAGGGGCCCGGGGGCTTCCCTGGAGTGCTGCTTCGACTGCTGCTGTGAAGAAAGAGAGAATAAACGATTGTAAAAACGTGCCAGTATAAACAAAGAGAACTCCCTTTCCAACCTATAATCACAAAACTCCTTTGTTCACTAAATTGCTTTAAGAGTGGAAAGCGTCTGCTATAAATTTAGCAAAAGGATCCCATTTCAGAAACCTGGAAACTGTGGATACAGCGCTGAAGAATGTGTTATTCCTGGAGGGATTTCCAAGCCGTACACGCAAAAAGTATTTATCAGAGTCATACGCAATCTAACAAAGAGCTCATTTACAGGCTAAGTAATCATTTAAATGCTAATTATATTCATATTAAAAGCTGCGCACATACAGAGTAACACAAAGTATAATTATCATCAGCAGTCCAATGGCAAGATACTGCGCAGGGTGAACTACACAACAAATCTAAAGGATGGCGGAGAAGGGCGAGTGGAGGGAGGGGAAGATCTGCTTCTCTGCGGGATACTGGGGTGTCTTGAGTCGAGCAGAGGAAATGTTATCTACAAGCCGCCGCCAGCTACAAGGCAGCAGCAGCATCAACGTGGGAGGGGAACGAATCAAACCGTCTAATCTCTCAGCTGGGGTTCTCTCTGCGGTGCTGACAGGCACACACACACTCACACACAAACAGGGATTTGTGGCTCATGTTTACTGGAGGATTGATACATTTTACATTTTAATACAGAAATCACGCTGTTCCGCTACAGTATTTAAGAGCTGGGGCTCTGAACAGCTGCTCAATCAGTGTGTGTAACACACCTGGAGTGTAACAGACACTACCTGCTAAGCTGTGCTTATATATTTAACTCCATTTGTTTCCCACTCACCTCAGGCCGTTGAGGGTAAGGCTGCCGCTGTAGGCCGAGATTGGGCGCGGATGGCACCGTGAAGGCGGTCTGTGCTGCACAGGTTGGGTGGGGTTCTGCGTCGGTAGCGCTGGTGATGGGGGGTGGTGATAGATGCTTGGAGTTCGAGGTGGCCTTGGGTGAGGTGGAGGCTCAGGTGGTTGCTGAGGTTGGGCTGGGGGTGCCTGAGAGTGCTCTTGGCCCTGGGTTTGAGGCAGGGTGGTAGGGGGTGACAGCGGTCTCAGTGGACGCTCTGGGCAAGGGTGCTGGGTTTGGGCTGGGCTTGGGGGCAAGGGTAATCCCCGGTTGGAGGGGGGCGGCTGGACGTGAAGGGGGGTGGGGAGGGGAGGTTTGGGATGAGAAGTGGGCACCAGTGAGGGGGTGGCCGAGGAGAGATCACGGGACGTCTCCTGGCTCTTCTCTTGACTGCGCTCTAGGCCTGACACCTTGGGAATGCCCAGGCCTCGCAGCTCCTGGCTGGCATTGGTGGAGAGCGTGTCAACGCTAAAATCTGGAACTGAAGAGACAAAAAGCAAAAAAAAACAA
The DNA here is from genome assembly GCF_012432095.1 of Onychostoma macrolepis. Taxonomy (NCBI): domain Eukaryota; kingdom Metazoa; phylum Chordata; class Actinopteri; order Cypriniformes; family Cyprinidae; genus Onychostoma; species Onychostoma macrolepis. Next base: position 10,959,722 of record NC_081164.1, on the reverse strand, counting down.
TGAGTATTTCAGAAACCTCACATGCAAACATATTATGGAAATAGAGGTCTATCAGTTGACTTAAGACAAAACAAATTTAAACTGAGGAAACTCTGAAAGGCAGGTCTTTATTGCTGCTTTGGTGTTTTTAAAATAGCAAAATGAATTCGTAACTCTGCCATGTCAAACATGCATCTTACTCATAACCTGATTCTGAGACCTAATATACAATCATCATGAAGAACTAGAGCCAAACAAGCCAACATGTAAGTTCATGTGAATGCCTTAATGTTTTTTATTAGGGAAAGGTCATAAATTGTCTAAAGAAAACCTGACCGGCACACCCAAAAGCGGATATTAGTGTTTTATTGTACAAATAAATGCACTCCATGATTGAGAAAGAAAGAGAAAGAGACTGTGAACCAAGGTTCAGTGTATTCTCTGGGACCAAAGACTCATGGGGGAATACAGTGCATACATAACTCCTTTATCTGTCTGCCTCAGAGAGAACCACACCCATCTGTCTTTTCTATCTCTTCACACCCAGCCAGGCCTCTCCATCGCCCACAGCAAGGAATGCTGAATGAGCCTGAATCCCATGGGTTTTGGGGACTCTGCTATAACAGAACCCCCATGGATTGCTGATCCTTCTCTCATGGGCCTAGGGGCCTCCCAGCGTAGCGGCCCACGGGGCCCAGCTCAGAGCATAAGGTCCAGGTGCAGCTGAGAGGTAGTGTGTGTGATGCAGTCATTAAGGGTCAGTCTGGCCTGCAGCACTCTACCAGATGAAGATCAATGAACTGGGACTACAAGGCACCCCTGGGGAATGTGTTTGTGTCAAACATCTGTCATGAGACATGGGGGAGGCAAGACACACGTATGCACAAACACTCATATGTATGCATATACATGCACGCAAAAGAACAAACTAAATGCACACACACAAAGACCGATAATTTCAATGTGCAGACCGAAAAAATATACCCATTGAAGTGAGAGATGTAGGCTACCCCATTTGACCCGTGAAAGCTCACAATACCCTCTGGCTCTGGCACTCTAAGCACACTTTAACAAACAAGGGCAGTTCAGCCTCCCAGCTCAGAAACAAGCCGTCCAGAGGGTGCAATAAGTCACCCTTTATCCTGCCTGAATAACTGGATTTAAGGCCGAGAGGGCTAACAGCACTCAAAGAAAAGCCTTTCACACTTGTTTGTGTCAGAATGAGGGCTTTTATAAATGAGTTCCCTTCAGATTATATAGCTCCAGTAGGCCGTCAACGACTGACATGACATGTAAGGACAGTCTCTTTTCTAGACACACAAAAGCATGGGTGCCCATCTCGCTCACTCTCTTCCCTGCACCGTGGCCTTCCTGTGGAGACTTTTGATGGAAAATATCCAAAGCTCTTCTAAAAGGCTAAACCACAGAGAGCTCTGCTGCTCCTCCCTGGAGCGACTCTCTCAATGTACTAACATGCCGAAAAAAGAAAAAAAAAAACAAGACGGAGAGTGAAAACACTGCTTATTCTTCCCGTAATGAAGACTCCAGGGCCGGGCAGGGAGCGGAGGAGAAGTGTGTTTCTCCTCCCTGGGGAGTTAATTTGTCAAGTCTCCTTGATCCCTGGAAACAAACAAATGCAGCTTTCTCTCGCCTTGCCAAAAAAAGAGTGAAGAGAGGTGATTTTTATTCCAAATGGCAGCCGTGGAGGAGGATGTTTATTAAGATAGTAGAACAGACCGGGAGGCGGACTTTGCAAAGTTCTCATCTGATCACACAATGTTTATGTATATGTGTGTGTGTGTGTTTTTGAACAGGATTAAGGTCTACAAGGCTCCTGGAGCAGTGTGCTTGGGTGAGGTCTCAACGGACAGCAAAACACAGCTCATTATCCTGAGGTGAGTCCACTCTGAAAGAACATATTCAGCTGCTAAAAACCAGACTCCAGAGTTCTCATAAACAAAAGGGGAAAACAGAATAGAACCGATATTATCCACATTTTTCCAGATAAAATCGAATTTACATTCCAAGTCTGCATATCATTGCTATGAATTCTAAGGATTTTATTATTCTAAAGCTAGCTAAAAGTGAGTGATAAATAAAATAGACAGAACAAATACAGTGGGTACGGAAAGTATTCAGACCCCCTTAAATTTTTCACTCTTTGTTATATTGCAGCCATTTGCTAAAATCATTTAAGTTCATTTTTTTTCCTCATTAATGTACACACAGCACCCCATATTGACAGAAAAACACAGAATTGTTGACATTTTTGCAGATTTATTAAAAAAGAACAACTGAAATATCACATGGTCCTAAGTATTCAGACCCTTTGCTGTGACACTCATATATTTAACTCAGGTGCTGTCCATTTCTTCCTATCATCCTTGAGATGGTTCTACACCTTCATTTGAGTCCAGCTGTGTTTGATTATACTGATTGGACTTGATTAGGAAAGCCACACACCTGTCAATATAAGACCTTACAGCTCACAGTGCATGTCAGAGCAAATGAGAATCATGAGGTCAAAGGAACTGCCTGAAGAGCTCAGAGACAGAATTGTGGCAAGGCACAGATCTGGCCAAGGTTACAAAAAAATTTCTGCTGCACTTAAGGTTCCTAAGAGCACAGTGGCCTCCATAATCCTTAAATGGAAGACGTTTGGGACGACCAGAACCCTTCCTAGAGCTGGCCGTCCGGCCAAACTGAGGTATCAGGGGAGAAGAGCCTTGGTGAGAGACGTAAAGAAGAACCCAAAGATCACTGTGGCTGAGCTCCAGAGATGCAGTCGGGAGATGGGAGAAAGTTGTAGAAAGTCAACCATCACTGCAGCCCTCCACCAGTCGGGGCTTTATGGCAGAGTGGCCCGACGGAAGCCTCTCCTCAGTGCAAGACACATGAAAGCCCGCATGGAGTTTGCTAAAAAACACCTGAATAAGATTCTCTGGTCTGATGAGACCAAGATAGAACTTTTTGGCCTTAATTCTAAGCGGTATGTGTGGAGAAAACCAGGCACTGCTCATCACCTGTCCAATACAGTCCCAACAGTGAAGCATGGTGGTGGCAGCATCATGCTGTGGGGTATTTTTCAGCTGCAGGGACAGGACGACTGGTTGCAATCGAGGGAAAGATGAATGCGCCAAGTACAGGGATATCCTGACGAAAACCTTCTCCAGAGTGCTCAGGACCTCAGACTGGGCCAAGGTTTACCTTCCAACAAGACAATGACCCTAAGCACACAGCTAAAATAACGAAGGAGTGGCTTCACAACAACTCCGTGACTGTTCTTGAATGGCCCAGCCAGAGCCCTGACTTAAACCCAATTGAGCATCTCTGGAGAGACCTAAAAATGGCTGTCCACCAACATTTACCATCCAACCTGACAGAACTGGAGAGGATCTGCAAGGAGGAATGGCAGAGGATCCCCAAATCCAGGTGTGAAAAACTTGTTGCATCTTTCCCAAAAAGACTCATGGCTGTATTAGATCAAAAGGGTGCTTCTACTAAATACTGAGCAAAGGGTCTGAATACTTAGGACCATGTGATATTTCAGTTTTTCTTTAATAAATCTGCAAAAATGTCAACAATTCTGTTTTTCTGTCAATATGGGGTGCTGTGTGTCCATTAATGAGGAAAAAAAAATGAACAAATGATTTTAGCAAATGGCTGCAATATAACAAAGAGTGAAAAATTTAAGGGGGTCTGAATACTTTCCGTACCCACTGTATATACTGAAAAAATTAGGATGTATTAAGCCAAATCATGTCTAAAAAGGAGCTAAACATGAGACATCTGGGGTGAGGCCACAATGTTGACTCAAACATATTAATTCTGTTTAATAACATGGCAATTATGTAAAAACATAAACTCAATAAGTTTTTTTATATTATATGTCAATTAAAGAAACAGTGCACAAAAGGTGGCCAAACCAATTAAAATTTTTATCTTCCCTCTTCTTTCACACTTCATCACTAAGGATGCAAAATATGTTTGATAAATAGCAGCTACTTCAAGATTGTATTCACAGCATCTACAAACTGTACCATGGTTCCTCGTTCACATGGATTGGTGCCGAGTTCAAAAGTCATCTTTCATACTATCCAAAATTTGTGGTAAATTGAACCCACATCTCTACCAAAATACTTACATGGAAGCTTACCAAGATATAGCTATTAAAATTGTCCATCCATAAGGTTTATCTCAAAGAAATTTACCCAGGCAGTTCAAATTCAAATGCATTATTTTGCAATTTTCAAAAAGTGCTTTTATTAAACTGAGAAATAATTAAGGCACAGGCAAGAATATCGATGAGCGCAAGTATGAATGTATGTGTGAGAGAGAAATGGATTTCATTTAGATAGTGCTGATGCATTGATTTTAGGAGTCTCTGGGTATATAATCAGAGCATTTAAATGCTCACTGCCATCAAAAAAGGCTTACATCTAGGCCTGTTCTTCCTTAAAACAGACTAGTTGACTAGTCATCCAGCCAACCCAATCACTATTAGACTGAATTTGACTACTTGATGCAGTTCTGCACAAAAACCAGCACGAACATTTAAGTGAACAAAGTTCAATTCAAAGTGCTTTGAATTCTGCCTCTCTAAATAAGCTTGCGCGCTGTCATTTGTAAGTATACTCAGGGCTCCAGGCTCATTCTTCCCACTGGTCGCTCTTTTGCGACTAACTTTCTCAGTTCGTCGCACAAACACATGATTTGGTCACAATTAAAAAATTTTTTTGCGCTACAACATGGGATTAATCAATGCATGATGATGAACTTTTGTCATAGTTTACAGTTATATGGAAATTAAAGTGGTTAACATTCAACCGATTCTTTTTCATCAGTAGTATTATTTGTGATTTAAATTTTGTGAACGGGTGTCCCTCTGTTGCTATGTTATAAGCTGGGCTTCGGATGCTTTTGCTTTCGAATTCGCGATCTTGTTGCCACGGTTTAAAAGAAAAGATAATTGTCTGTTTTGCTTACATACATCTATACTGCCGTGCAAAGGCAAAAGACCGTAACTTCGATTTTGGTCGAAAATGAGTTATTGATATTTTTGGGACATTCAAGATATCCTTTATCATGTGCATAAGTATCTTGAGTCAATTTCGTTGTTTTTCTGAGAAAATAATGGGTCGTCTTAACCATAACTTCAAAAAGCCCCAGAGAAACCAAGGCAGAACACCGTATAACACCAGTTACGGCTTTCACTTTGTTTGGAATGCTCAAAATGAGTTATGGCGTTCTTCCTTTGTTTAGCCGTGCGCCAATATGAAGTTATGGTGCCGGCTTGGAGTTATAAGGTGTTCTCCCTTTGTTTTACTGACCATTAAAGGCTGCCGCGTTTTTAATTACGGTGTAACTTGTATACTTTCATACATCTGATCTGAAGCACTTTATTAGACAAACAAATTATAGATCGCGATCTACCGAACAGATCCATATAACAAAGCATTGTATTCCTTGGCAGCAATACATAATCATGAATAACTTTTAAATATTTTTTTTTTAATAATTATTTTTTCCTTTTTATAATGCAACTCATTCACCAGGCTGTCGCTTCTAGTTGGACGCATGTGGACTAGAATGCCGTAGCATCACCTTACCTTGTAACCCGATAAAATCAATCCATGGCAACAAACATCGCCGGAGATGTTTAATTCACAAGCATTCTAAGCATTCCTGCTTGATGGTGTTCACATCAATCCACGAGTCGTTCTTTTAGGTTAGGCTATTTCCATTCAAGTCAATATAAAAGCAATTATGTTATGTCTATATAGTTGGGTACCGAACTCGGTACTTTTAAGGGTACGGACCGAATTGCGTCGGTACTACCGAGTATCGATTCACATTAAATCATTCGGTACCAAATTTCGGTACCTGAGAACGCATTTGGGCGCATACGAGACAGAGAGAGAGACCCTGTGACTTGTCACCCCTGCAACTCTTTAACACACAACACAGGGCAAACCGAAATGTTCTGAAGTGTGCTTACATTTCTAGGGTCATATGGTTTCCGCAAAAATGCGGACAGGATGGCGGAGTCCATTCATAAAAACGGAATTTACTCTATAGTGCGGAATGCCACGGAATTCGTCAAGTTTTGGATGAATAAAAGAATGTCTGTCACTTAATTTGAATCGCGATATGAACTAGTGTATGTGAATATTAAAGAGGGTTTACATATGAATCCTGCATGTTCCGCTAGCCTTGGTAGGCTATGTATGAATGGCGGAGACGTGGTTTTGTTTACTACACAAATACTGAAGCACACGTGAACTCGCTGTGATTTTCGGACTCTGCATCTCACTACATGACAACATGAACATGAACTTACAGGCTGTGAGAGTCACTTCATGAGAATTTTACCGTTTCATTTGAGAAAACTAGCATCCTATCATACTGTATACACACACGGCAACCTGCCAAAATAAAAGTGTGGTTTAACGTAACAGAAATATATTACTCTTGTATTACTTTTGTACAGTATAATGTACGTCTTTATATAGTCTATTTAGTGACAAATTTAAATAAAACAATTAAATGATAAAAATAATTATTACAACCACATTAACCACTTAATTGTAGAAAAAAATACAATTATTATTTTTGCTATATTTTTAAAAGGTATATTCACACAATTTTTCTACCATGTATTAATTTTAACAGTAAACCTCTGTTTGTTTGCCAAAAAATAAAAGGGTTTCATTTTGATGTGATTAAAAATAAATCAATGTTTCATACCTTCATTTGATTATCAGAAAAAATAAAACAAGAATTTCTGGAAGAACAAAAAAGAAAAAAAATCGTAGGGTCCTATTGTTCACAATGTTGAAATTGAGAGTTTTGGACTTGTTTTTGTTTTGTGTAATAACAAATGTTTTTGTTATTACACCGAGAGTAAAGTACCGAAAAAAGGTACCGTTGGGTACCGGTACCGTACCGCTTCTAAATGTGAACGGTACCCAACCCTAGATGTCTAGCATTCATTAACATGACTGAGTGTATAAATGTGGCTTGTCACCCTAGAGTGTTTTTTCCTCCATGGCTTGTATATAGTTATTGTAAGCCATGTATGCTGGCTTTGTTCTACAATAAATAAACAATAAAAAACAACAACAACAACAAAAAAACATTACTGAGCATAGTATATAAATTGGTTGCAAAATGGTATCCACTCACGTTTAACTTTTAGTCCGCCAAGGCAGAGTACAGTAACTTCAAAATAGGGATAAAAATCAAGATATTTTCATTACTAAAACATTGAATTGCCAAATTTCCAGTGTCCTACCTATAATTAATTTGGCTGGACAAATAAAAAAACTTTAAACTTTAAAATTTTTCTCAGTTTCACACTAAGGTCTTTTGCCTTTGTAGGGCAGTATACACCTTTCACTTTTTAAGACTAAAACAAAAGATGGATTCATTATTACTCTTAATTAAAAAGCACAACAACAATAAAACAGTAAGATACAATGACAAACTAGCTTACAAAACGCTTATTAACAAAAACGAATAAGATGAGGCATGGCATACACCACATGCTGCATTATATGGCGACTAATAATTTACAGAACGTTTAGCAAAGAGAAAAGTAAAACTAAACTTGCTGACGGTGACCGTGCTTGCATGTTTTTTCCCCCGCAGTAATACCAACATGTTCACCTTCTCTGGTTTAAGAACCAGCCTTTTACTTTACTTTAGCATGAAAACCATCCGTCGTTTCCTCAATATTTGCGTCATTCTCCTGCTGACGCATCAAGTATAACCCATACATAAGTATAAACCAGGCTCTACACTCTAAGCTCTGTGCAGTTCAAACAAGTAGTGCGTTTTCGTTATGCTTTCAGTTTCGATTGCCATTTGATGTTTCACATATGCAACAGAAATGGCAGCGCTTGACTGAACATCACACACACAAAATTTTGTTGCACAGGCAGAAAAAAGTTGCAAACTGCAACCATTTGGTCACAGTCTGGAGCCCTGATACTTATACCAGGATACTTACTGGGCCTCCCTGGGTGGTATGTACTAAGCTGGTAACCTATCCTTCTGGCAAATGCCAGTCATGCTTTTACACTGGGCTTCAGGCATCCTGACACGTCTACATCCCTTCCGCCCTGAAATAGCCCACATACTCCTGTCAAGCCAGAGATGAGGTCTGGGGATATGGGGCCTTCCCCCTCAGTGCCCCCAGGCCTGTGTTAAACTCTTCCCTTCATTGTAACTGACAGCCCTGCACGTCTTCTCCGCCTGACGGCCGTTTTACTGTCAAATCAGCTGAGCTGAGACTTCAGCCCGCTGGTAACAGCTTAGACGTGACTATTTGTGATCACTCGGAGCAGAAGCGGGGACAGGGGGCTTTACAGAAAGATGATGCAAGGACCACAGAGGGCAGCTTCAAAGCCATGGCTGAAACAATGCAGTAGCAACAAGCATGCAGCCTCACATCTTCATGTTTCAGAGATTAACAACTTTAACCGGCTCAAACCTGATGATGACAGCAGCAGTGGGCTATTCTTATTGTCTTTGAAGCCTCTCATTTCTCATCAATGACTTTATCTCTCCTAATACCAGAGTAAACATCTTGCATCACAAATAGATTAGCTTAAGGCAGAAATTCCTAACTAAAGAGGATGTCATTATGCAATAAGAAGCTGCTGAACTCAACAGCTGACATGCTCATACTACAGTAACGGTGCACCTGTGCTAGGTGTTCAGAGCAGGTGTTTGGAAAAAAACCAAACCTGTTAACAGGGCCATTTAAAAGAACATCGCTTGATGTAATCAACAGTAAAACACTGATTTGAGAGCACAGCTGCAGGTGATGCAATAAAATGAAACTGCCAGCTCCTGCACACAGAAACACATTTAACATTTTCAGCAGATGGAAAGCTAATATACTATGGCTTTAAATATGAACTGAGGGTAGGGAGAGGGAATGCTAACACAACTGTGACTGAGGTGCTGACAGACTAATCCCAGCTGACAGTGGCCACATCTGTGATGTACACATGCAAGATCATACACAAACAAAGGCAAGCCACCACATTATCCCCATGCCAATTACATACACACACATAAATGCAGAAAACCGCTGTTACTTGCACAACTAGGCCTAGGTGGGAGAAAGATAGAAAATATTGGCAAACTGGCAAAACAGAACAAAAATACAGAAAAAAGTGTTGATTTGTCCAGATTAGATTTTGGCCCTTGTGTCTGTCTCACATTTTTATGATGTTGTGAGATGTTGGTTGCGGTTAACAGTATACCAGCAACTACATCATCCAAATATTGCAGAGGCGATATTTATTTACACTTTAGTGGAAGGAGATCACTCTTGGTCCCTGATCGAGCCAAGCTCACAGCCATAATCAATCACTGTAATGACAGACAGGCCAATCCGCCTCTTAACCTTTAGGCTGAAATAACACACTCAGGCAGGCTGCTGACCCAGGAGTCTTCATTACGCATTCAATATCAGAGTGAGCTAATGCTGCAAATACTCAGGGACTCCATCCTAACAGCATGAAACAGGGCTGTAGATAGTTATTCTAGTTATCCTTTTTAAATCAGTGACTGACACAGCTGGAGAACGGTCGTATAATGACAGGTAGTGTAATGGACCAATAAAAGCATGTTTGTAAATAGAAGAGCCTCATGGATATCATGTGAGATCATGCCAGCGATAATCTAAATGAGGAAATCAACTGGCATACAGATTCACAAGAGACAAACAAACTAAACCCAACATGCCATTCTGAGCATACATGGGACATTTTTGAGGAGACTGAGCAAACACGACAGCAGATGTCTGGGTGTTTATATTGGCCGCCCATTTAGTGTCACAATTCACTCTGCACTCAACACCTTGTGCTGCGTTTGTTGCTTTTATAGATGTGGGTGAATCTGTGTGATTGTTCAGTTGAGTGGATGTGTGAGGGTTCGTCTCCCACAGATGGCTAAGGTGGTAACTGCTGCCGCCGCTGTTTAAAGCTGGTCAATCTGCTGTAATTACTGTGATTAACACAGAGATGTTTTTCTAAGCACTTGTGACAGACACACTGCTCCCCCGGGGCCCTGAGAACACACACACAACTACTACTACCATCCCACCCTCACAAACACATTACCGTCAGCTCATTCTCACACACACCTCATTCACTCTGTCACACGTCGCTTTTCACTGCCTCTGCTCCAAGCTGACAAGCTCCTGCTGTTGTTACTACATTTGCTTTCTGTCTCTGTTGAACACTTGCTTTTTAGCACCCCTGTGAATGTTTGTGAGATATCACGTCTCAATGTATCAGATTTGAGTCTAGTTAGTCTGAACATGCCTGTGATGGCCAAAAGTCTAGGCAACCATGTCAGCAGGTTTTGAAACACATCCTCTGTGTCTTTCTCAAATTTTCTCTCTGATCATGGGGCCCATGGAGGAGCTACATGTCAGAGTATGTTAAGGAGTCTGTGTGTGTGTGTGTAAGATAGAGGTTGGTTAGGCTCTGGCAGAAGGATAGATTTCATCCATGGTGAGGACAGTGTTGATCCCTCTGAGAACAAATCTTTATATATCCCTGAGGACTGAGATCATGTGCACACATTGAAACCAGAGAATGCTCTGACAGCAACTGGGAATGTGTTACACACACACACAAACACACACACAACCCAGAGGGGTGTTAACACACTTGGTGCAAGTGTATAGAGTCACTTAAGGAAAAGGCATTACTCAGTCTTTTTTCATCAGTCACTGATGTCACTGATGTTTTTCACGTGAGTCTGTATAAAACCCATATTTAATCTGACCCTGGATAAAAATAAAGCTGAGGGACAGAAGTACAGACCACTGACATCATTGAGGCCACACAAGCTAATTAATTATGTTAACCAACAGCTAAATAGCTTTGTTTTGGCAACTTGGTCTGACTTCACCTGGGAATTGCTAGAATTTTTTATGATCAATTAAATTCCTGATGGATAAAATACATTTCTGTCCTGTTGTTGAACGCCCGGTTTCACTTAGACATACATCACATTAAGTAAAATGCAAACAGCAATTTATATTCACTTCAAAGTTATGCTTAATGTTTTCCAGATTGTAGAAAGACTCATTTTCAGTGTTTAACAGCTGAACAAGTGATACACAGGTACATAAGAGAATAATATACTGAGCGGACTGAACTTCTGTCCATCATACACTAAATCAGCCATTTATTCTGACAAGCCTAGCATACCAAGCTAAGACTATACTTGAGTGTTCACAAAATTCACAAAATTATAGCACTGTAATTTGTTTTGAATGAAGGGAAATTGTTACATCTGACTGTGAAATGCAAATGATTCAGCTGTTCAAAGAGCAGCTGCAGTGATAGTGAATACTGATGTAAACATGCCGGAACATAGACAAAACACCAGCAGCACAGTCAGCCTCTGAGAAGACTTACACACTCATGGAAAACGAAAAGAGACAAAGAGGTGATGAGGGAGTCAAAGTCCTGTCTATCAGCACTACACCTTCCTATTTTAGCTGCACGCCTTCTGTCAGCGAGCACAACATTTAGGCTATATTTTAATGTCTAGACCAAGGATAAGAAATTCACACTATCTATGACCTTGAAAGCACATTTTAGTTCGACCCTTAGAATTTATCTGACACATCAGAGGTCACATGCAAACAAAAAAAAAACACCCATATTTATCAGTCTAGACTTCTCACAGACATTCTCTGTTAAACAAACCCTCTTTCTAAAAAAGCAGGTAACTAATGCAGTGGGTAAATGCAGGCAGGACTGTAAATATCTGCTGCTTTTAACAAGTCAGCATCCACTGAGAAACCAAACCTGAACTGTGAGTCTCCATGTGACCTTGTAGTTAACAAAGATTTTAATAGAGAATTATGTCGAACAGATGCCCACTGTAAAAAGTGAGACAGTTGCGGCAAGATCCTGTTGCAGTTGTAGTGTTCAAAGCATACACACACACTTTCACACTAGCAGATGGCGAGCACACCATAACTGATATATACACCCTGCTTATTCTACAAAAAGGATTACAAGACACCTGTTTACTGTCAGTAACTGAATGGAACGGAAGTCAGAGTCTTTCCATCACCCTATCTCCTTGCTGCTATTTCAGTGATTCATCAACTAATGAAGTAGCTCTAAACTCAGAATCATAAAGGAACACACCAGCAGAGATATATTCATACACACACAAACACACACACACACACCTACCCATCTAGCAGGTCCACCTGCTGCATGTGATGGCTGTTTTGCCCTGCCATATAACTAGTGTCCTGTGCAGTGGTTGAAAGACACACACAGCTTAATTTGGCCCCAGCGGTGAGTGATTTAACCCAGTGGGTTGTACCATAGTGTTTAAGGAGGTGGGGATCAGAGTGTGTGAGTGCTTTGAAGACAGCAGGGTAACAGCTATTGCTGGAGAGAGGGAAGGACCTGACACACAGCGAAGAACAGTTAGAATGACATCACCTACAGAGACTAATAACAAACCCACTGGGCGCGTACACACACAAAAATAAATGTTGGCCAACACAACAGATGACAATTGGTGTTTGATACAACAGGTAAGGTATATATATATATATAGGCCATTCTACAGAATTGGTGCAAACTGCTGTCCCGCAACCAAAAAACACATTAAAAGTATTCAAATCTTAGATATTTATTAAGATCCTTCTATTATCTATTGAAACCCACAATAATATTTAACATATTAGTAAGCTTAATATAAAATCATAATTTATTGGGTACTTTCAATTGGGAGGTGACTATCCTGAACTATCCTTATGAAAATGATATTGAAAAAATGTTTGTATTTTTTTCCATTGTTGTTTTTAAAAGTATCTTTTTGATTGTTTTAAAAAGTGAAGTTCAAAAAAATATTTTTTATATTTTCTTTGTAATTTATGAAACTTTATGTAAAAAAATGTGTCCCTCATTTTTCATGTCACTACCGACACTTCCAAGACTGATTTTAACTAAACCTATAAATTTATGATCAGGAAATATTCCTGTGTCCCCCTCTCTCATAGCTACAAGGTGTGAGTAGATAGGTCCAATCATTTTGACTTAAATGTGTTCAAAATCTGAAAAATCTATGTGTAACTTTAAGGAACGTTGCTACCGAACACCATTTTTCTGCAATTAAGCACACTTTTTTGGGAGTTATTCCGTAATATTTAGGGTAAACGTACCTATTAAGCTCACCAAAATCTACATTAAGACATTTTTAGTGCACAAGATATTGGTTTCAGTACAAAAAGTTATGCTAAAATAAAATATTAATCTCTCACACAAAAAAATATTTAATTTTTATTTTAAATGACAAAAGCATTTCAATTAAGATCTACATCATTAAATTCAAAAAGTCTGGCTGTGCTGGCTGGCTGTGTGTGAACATTTTTGTACCCTTTAAGCACACCCCTGTTCCCATTAAGCTCACAACATGTTTTATTAAAAATTCTTATTTATTTTAAGGAATATTTTTAAAGAATAATTGTAAAACATTTTTTTTTTTTGAAGGTACAAAGTCAATCACAAAAAAAGAACAACAGAACACTAAAATCAATCAACAAGGCATTGAAGTTGATCAGTTATATATTCATAATGAAGTGTCATCTAAGCACATTGCAACATCTAGACTAGTCCACGTTCAGCTAAGTAACACATTCAAAAATCAAATAAAACAAACCAATAAAACATTTAATTCATGGGGAAGAACACAGAAACTAACCTCATTATGAAGTCTCTTATTGAATTGATGTCAACTTATCTATAGTCTCTTATGGCTGGAATACACTACACAATTTTTGTCCCGATTTTCAACAGATTTACAGTCTGGAGAAGTTGATGCTAGTTGCCAAAGATCAGAACCAATCTGCAGATTTGAGTTGACAGAATCCATAGAAAATCGATTAACTTAACTTAACTTAAAGTGACAACCATCAGTTAATATTTAAAGTCTGTTTATGAAGTATTTACATAGACTTTCAATGTGGAGGAGCTTAAAGAGAGCACACTGAGCTTAATTGGAGCAGCAACTATTTTTAATAAATTTCATGTAATATTTATTAAAATGACAGGATTTTTGCTAAATAAATAGTCTAGGTCATGTATTAAGTTCATACATATTTTAATATGAACAACTATTATTAACAATATCTATGAAATTATACTTTTTCTTATTGATGTCACACTGAAGCTGTGTGATTTTAATAGTAGTGCACCCTTTAAGCTCACCGTACAATAATATGAAATCCTTAAAAATTACAGCACTGTAAAACGACAGACCAGCAACAAACTGTCAATTTATAATATTATGGATGTAAAAGTACAAGCCAGTAATGCCTGTGAAGTAATATGATAGCGTAGCACACAATCTTATACAGCTAGTTAGCTAAATGTGTTCTGTAGCATCTGCGCTGTGTTGCTAAAACTATCTTTTGGATCTAATGTAATTATTTCCCACATCCAAGTTCCAGGGTATAATATGCAAAAGTCTGAACAATAATCTCTTAATTTTACAATAAGTAGTGAAACTTACTCAAAATAAAAGCTTAAACATCTAAAAAAACACACATTTAAGGGGCTCCTCTTATGGTGAAAGTTTTTAGACAGCTTTCAAAATGGCCGCCAGATAGTGTGAACACATGGAGACCCATACCTCAGTGTGCAAGGGTCCGATTGACTTGAAATTACAGGAGGTATGTAGGAACAAACACATCAATTGGTTAAGACATCAAGTAGGATAATAAATTGTTTTTTCTTTTTATAATCTGATCTCAAAAATGGAAGTGTGCTTAATGGGTACATTTACCCTAGTTTTTATATGTATACCACTGTTCAGAACTGTGCTAGCTAACTATGTGCTGATTAGCATCTTTGAGTAAATTTCAAAAGTGCCTAAAATTGTCACTGTGACATCTTTGTTTTTTTGGGTGTTATCCCATAGAATTGTCACTACTGAAACAGTCACTACCAAAACATGTCATCATTGTTTCGTTAGTGACAAAAGCAAACACATAATCCTCATATTTGGGGGAAATAAACTACATTTTAGTACAGATATGCTATTTTTTTAGTATTTTAGTATGTTTTAGTAGTATTTAGTATGCAAGTTAAAATTCTGTAATGTGATGTGGTCGCTACCAAAGCATTACTGTCACTACCGAAAATGTGTTGTCACTATCGAAACATGGAATGTTTTGTCAAAAATAAAGTATACTGAATTATCAGCTAAGATGTTATGATAGTTTTTGGTTCAGCGTATATTCAAACTAATGAATCCTTAACTTTGAAATCAGTATGATCAACTTTTTGGACTCAAAATACAAGAAATCTCAAATTTCACTTGAAATTAGGGCTGGGCGATATGAGCAAAAATTCATATCTCTGTATTTTTTGGCTGATTTGCGGTATATGGTATATATCTCGGTATTCTGTATTTGGATTAAACAAATAAAGTGAACGTAAGCATGTAGGCATATATTATGTGCAAAAAAGAGTTAAAATCACATTACATTCTAACATTGCAATCTAAAAACAAAAATAAAGCTTTTAAAGCAGAAGTTAAATTTACTAAACTAAAAATGAAAATAATAAAAAAGCATAGACTAATTGAGTAAAAAGGCTATTTTGATTACCCCATTAAACTTTACAGTTAGTGTTATCATACAAATACACTTACCTGTAGGTTTAAAATTCTACATATGTCACATTTATTGTCCAATTACAAATATTTCAGCAAAATCTGAATTATTGCGCTCCTATTACATTGTGCGTCTGTTTGGCGTGCATGCGTGCTCGTTCAATGAAGTCTGTCAAGTTTAGCGGAGAATCGCAAAGCAGAAGGCTCATGCACTTCTGACAGCAACATGGAAATATTTCCATGGCTTTCTAACATTTACAGATGGAGAAAATACCTGTGAAATGTAAGTTATGCATTAACGAAAACAGCACATCTCTGTCAGCGGCACAAGCAGCCTTTCTGTCAGAGCATCTGACGGGGCAAGCGAGAGCTGCTT